>NW_007247876.1:687476-689156 GCF_000164805.1 Carlito syrichta | reverse complement strand
ATTTGCAAAATTAGACGCTGCCTGAGAAAAAGGTGTTGGAGATAAATGAGCCTGAGAAATAGCTGCAATTTGGCTATGTAACTGCTGGAGATTTAAAGTTGAATTGGTAGAATACCAAACTCTCTGTAAATGTTTTTGGACATCAGCCCAACTAATATTTTGCCCATTATAAGGCATGGGAGTAAACGAATCCATTTAAATTCTGCATGACAAGCAATAGACATCTGCACTTTAATATGCTGAATCTGATTGCCTATATATAATGCTGATTCTAAAGCATTTGACCTATCAATAATACCTTTATCTATCTGTTCTTGGGTAAATAAAGCTAAATTAACATTCTGAGGCAGTTCGTTCACATGCTCCACAGTATGCATTTCCTGTACTAAGGCCGCTGCAGAGGTTGCTACGGACCCCTTTATAGTAATCAGAGCTATAATTCCCAATATAAGGGCGACCACAAATCTACGAGATCTAGCTAAAGAAGAAGTCACTTGTTCCAAAATATATGTTCCAGGAGTGGCTTACCAAGGCACAGGCAATTTAACAGGTACAAATACATACGATGGGTGCTTTCACAAAAATACCTGTGCAGGATTTTTAGTAATACAATTAGATAAAGAACAATTTTCACAGGTAATTTTGAAATGACCAAGAATGTACTTAACAGAATAAGTAGAATGTTGTCCAGCAATTAATAAAACATAAGGGGAATCTACACAAGCTTGTAGCACAAAATTAACATTTGTTCTGGGTCTATGTAAGGTAACAAGTCCTGTCACAGCAAATAAACGAAATAAATGAGTCTGATACAAGCTATTTGGCAAAAAGCTTTGAGAAATTGGAGTAACCCATCCATAAGCTGACCGTATATCTAATAGTGGCTGACCATGTATCTAATAGTGCTGGGAGAGCTATTGGTGGATGAGTAATGTTCCAAACATATTTAGACTGTCCATTTTCACTTTTTAAAAATTCTCGAAAAGATGGACCTGGAGTGTCAATAATTCCAGATGACACCGGATGAGAAACTGACCAATCGTATATCTTGGCAAAAGAATATGCTTGAAGGGGAATCTGATCAAATGGCTCAAATAAATCATAAAATAACCATTTTATCAAATACACATGGTCTCTACTTTGGAAAACCTGAATTAATACCTACATTATTCCAATTATGCATGACACAAGTATGGTTCTTGCAGAGAGCAAAATTATTAGGTATATATGGGCCCTCCGTATAGCTTCCATTACTACTAAAAATGTCTGCAGGATGAAAAAAGGAGAGCCCCCATATATTGTTAAGACGCCTGGAAGGGGAATCTGTTAATATAGATCTCCATTTTAAGAGTACACACCCAGACCAGGAAAAACTAGGGGAAAAACAAATAGGAGTTCCTGTTATGCCCATATAGTTTATATTAGTAACCATTCTGGTGGATATAAATGAAGAACTTTCGTCTCCCATTAACTCGCTGTTATTAGTGAAAACCTTAATGGTAGGTTTGTTCCAAGTTACCAGATGGAATAAGGGTGGATCAGGTACATAAGCCCAATAGCTTGGGGAATCATCTTTTAACATAGTGGCAGCGTGACACCCGGTGGGGGGACAATACCTGAGCAGTTATGACTGCAAGCATGGCCACAAACAAAGTTCTTGAGTTGACAGTATGTCCTTGG
>NW_007247876.1:684998-686908 GCF_000164805.1 Carlito syrichta | reverse complement strand
TGAGTCAATCAGGTACCCACACAGGCGAATCGGCGTTCTGGGAAAAGACACAAGCAAATCCTCATACGGACGTTAGTAAAATATCAGGGCCTCACCATTCTCCGATGAGCAAGTCCTTCCGCCTGACCAATGGGAAGGTTTGTTTTTTGTTTATGGTAACATGCCGTGAAAAAGCTGACTCTCCTTCATAATTAACATTTAAATGATTAATTACAAATAAAGCTTGACTTAAAACGTGATGAGGAGAAACATTTATAATTTCCTTCTTGCAATTTAGTAAGCTGATGTTTTAAGGTTTGATGGGCTCATTCCACAATAACTTGCCCTTGAGGGTTATAAGGAATTCTTGTGGAATGAGATATTCTAAATGTTGTACAAAAATTCTGAAATGCCTTGGAGGTATAGGCAGGAGTGTTGTCTGTCTTTAATGCCCGAGGTATCCCCAAGACAGCAAAACATGCAAGTAAGTATTGTTCAACATGCGTAAAGGCTTCCCCAGTCCTGGCTGTAGCCCATATGACATGGGAATATGTGTCTACACAAACATGTACATAAGAAGTTTTGCCAAATGTCTTCCAGTGGGTCACGTCTATCTGCCATAAATCATTAGGTCTCAAGCCCCACGAATTTACTCCTTCTGGTGGAGCAGGGGAAAAAGTAGGACATATTTTACAATTTCAAACCATCTCTCTGGCAGCTTCTCGAGGTATATAAAATTGTAATCTCATAGCCATAGCATTTTGGTGATGTAAATTATGATTTTCTATCACTTCCTGTTAACACCGCCTTAGTATGGAAGTCTGCTAATGTGTTCCCCTCATGTATAGGACCAGGTAACATAGAATGTGCTTGTACGTGTCCAATAAAAAATGGGGCACTTCAAGCTTGAATTAATACCTGTAATTTTTGCAATAACAAGAAAATGGAAGAATTTTTTCACAAAGGTGCACTCTCTATATGAGGAAATAAAGCAACTATGTATTTGGAATCAGAGTACAAATTAAAAGGTTGCACAGAAAATTTCTCAAAAACGGCTATAACTGCACACATTTCTACTCTCTGGGTAGATTTCTCTGTAGTCTTAAAAGCATAAGGTTGATTATTAACCACATATGCTGCATGCCCTGTAGACGACCCATCAGTAAAGACCAGCTCTGCCAGAGGCGGCAACGGTTGAGCTGAGCAGCGACTCAGAAAAATAATTGCCTTTTGACTTAGAAATTGCAATAGAGGATTTGCAGATAAATAGAAAGAAATAACTCCAACAAATCCTAATAATGCCAAAGCCCAATCGACATCCTCAGCTATTAATGTATCTAATTGTACTTTAGTATATGGTATAATAATTTCTAACACATCAGCTCCGAAAAGTTCTTTACTCCTGGTTCGACCTTTACTTATGAGCTGAGCAGAATATGTTGGATATGCTACCAAAACTCTCTTAACTGTAACAGGTAAATGTAGCCATTCCAAAGGTCCATTTTGCCATAAACATCGTGTAGGAGTATATTCAGTAGATAAAACAACTAAGGACCAAGGCTTAGTGTAATCGAACCTTTTTACCTGCTGTTCAGGAATCTTTTGCTGAACCGTATTCAATGCTTCCAATGCCTCAGGAGTTAACTGTCTGGCAGAATTTGGATTAGAATCTCCTTTTAATATATCAAATAAAGGTCTTAAATCTTTAGTAGATAAATGCAAAAATGGGTGGATCCAATTAATGTCCCCTAATAATTTTTGAAAATCATTTAAAGTTTTTAGACTTCTAATCTCAAGTTGCAGTTTTTGTGGAGTAATATAATCGTTATGGTTGGTCCTTCCCAAATAATTAAAAGGGGGCTGCACCTGAATTTTATCAGGAGCTACGTGCAATCCACGACGTTCTAAGTCCTGTATTAATTCGATTAAGG
>NW_007247876.1:684182-684978 GCF_000164805.1 Carlito syrichta | reverse complement strand
CAAGTAGGCTTCATTCCTGGCATGCAAGGCTGGTTCAATATTCGTAAAACCATAAATGTAATTAAATACATCAACAGATGTCAAAACAAAAACCACATGATCATATCACTAGATGCAGAAAAAGCTTTTGATAAAATCCAGCACCGCTTCTTGATAAAAACCCTTGAACATCTAGGCATACGGGGAACATACCTCAAAATAGTAAAAGCCATCTACGAGAAACCCACAGCCAGCATACTCCTAAATGGACAAAAATTGGAACCAATTCCCCTGAAACTGGAACTAGACAAGGATGCCCACTCTCTCCCCTCCTGTTCAACATAGTATTGGAAGTCCTGGCTAAAGCAATCAGAGAAGAGGAGGCAATCAGAGGTATTCAAATAGGAAAAGAGGAAGTCAAGTTATCTCTCTATGCAGATGACATGATGGTGTACCTTGAAAACCCAAGAGAATCTGTCAAAGGTCTCCTTACATTGATAAAAGCCTTTGGCAAAGTCTCAGGATACAAAATAAATGTACAAAAGACAATCGCATTTCTCTACACCAATAATAAACACACAGAAACCCAAATAAAAAACACAGTTCCATTCACAATAGCTGCCGGGCTCGGTGGCTCAGCCTGTAATCCCGCGCCTTTGGGAGGCTGAGGTGAGTGGATTGCCTGAGCCCGCGGGTTCGAGACCCGCCTGGGCAGCAAGACCTCATCTCTACAATAAATCCAAAAATCAGCTGGGCGTGGTAGCACGCGCCTGTAATTCCGGCTACTTGGAAAGCTGAGGCGGAAGATCGCCAGAGC
>NW_007247876.1:678589-684162 GCF_000164805.1 Carlito syrichta | reverse complement strand
GTTCCTTATCGGGGTGTGCCAACAATATGTCATCCATGTAATGAATTAAATATATCTCTGGATGCCTTTGTCTGAAACCTAATAGTGCTGAGTCAACAAATTGTTGGCATACGGTTGGACTATTTTTCAAGCCCTGTGGCAGCACCTTCCATTGAAATCTTTGATAGGGCCTAGTTAAATTGGATGAGGGAACACTAAAAGCAAAATGGTGCCTGTCATCTGGAAACAATGGGATTGTGAAAAAACAATCTTGCAGATCTATCACCATAATTACATATCGCTCAAGTACAGCAATAGGTGAAGGCAGTCCTGGCTGCAGTGTTCCCATAGTTTCCATGGTTTCATTAATTTTCCATAAATCTTGTAACATTCTCCATTTACCAGGTTTTTTCTTGATAGCAAATACAGGAGAATTCCAAGGACTGTTGGACACTTCTATATGTCCTGCTTGTAATTGCTGGGCTACAATTTTCTGTACTGCTGACATCTTTTTTGGCAGATAGGGGCCACTGCTTAACCCACACCAGAATGTCATTTTTCCAGGTTATGGGGTCAGCAGTAGTATCGGTGGCCCCTATTATAAATCCACCCCTAATCCTTTCCTGTTTTTGTTGGGGTCACCGATATTGGTTCAGTAATTCCTTGCAAGTTTTTTCCTAGCCCTTTATTAGGGTGAAAGCCCATTTGAATCATTTGAGCGCTAGTAAAAGATTTCTGACTTACTAGTAAAATTCCCATTTGTTCCAAAATGTCTCTTCCCCATAATGTAAAGGGAAGGGATGGGATAACATAGGGCTGAAAAGTGCCCGATGTCTCCAAATCAGTCCATATCAACATTTGCGTACTTCTAGCGACATTACAAGCCTGTCCTAGTCCTACTAAATTGGAAGCTGTTTCTTGCACTGGCCAATGCTGCGGCCAGTCTTTTCCTGCGATACATGAAACATCTGCTCCAATATCAATAAGCCCTTTAAATTGTCTTCTTTGAATTTGAATAATTTTTACAGGCCTACTATTTTTTACTTCTTGAATCCAAAAGGCCAGATCATTAGAACCAAATCCTTTTTCCCCTCGGGGCTCTGATGTTATTAAATTGCCCCTTTTAAAACATGGTAAAAGTAATAATTGTGCAATTCTCTGTCTGGTATGTATCATAATAGTTTTAGAAGGAGGCTGTAAAAGCACTTGAATTTCTCCAGTATAATCTGAATCTATTACTCCTGGAATGATAGAAAGACCTTGAAGGGAAGTAGAGCTGCACCTATTACCAGTCCCACAGTCCCTTCAGGGAGGGGACCAAAAATCCCTGTAGGAATTTTAGTTACAGGCGAATCATTGGTTAATATTGCTGAGGTGGAGGCACTGAGGTCCAATCCTGTGCTTCCTGGGGTTGCCCTGAATAGCTGGTCAATTGTGTTCTTTGTAGGAACAGATTTTGATTTTGGGCATTCGAGTTTAAATTTTGATTGTTGCTGCTCGCTGGCGTCCCCATTATTTGAGGGGCCTGGAACTGGCCCTGCCGCCAGTTTCCCTGCGGCTGTACCTGTTGCTGGGCCTGATTATTGAAATTAGGGGGTAACAAAGAGCCATTTTAATGAAATCTAGACCAACAGTCCTTAGTCCAATGAAATCCTTTAGCACATTGCCCATAAACAGTAAATGGCAAATTGATAATATTCTGAACATGTCTTACTTGGTTTCTAGAAGGACACTGTCTACTGAAATGACCTGGTAGTCCACAATTAAAACAATTGCCTGTTTGCACATTTTGTTTTTGTAAAATTTGGGCGACTGTTTGCCCTTTAAATGCTGCCGCCGTAGCAACCCCTTGCATGTAAGAAGGTGTTAATTCAGCGCAAGCTTTAATGTAATCACAAACATTACCCGACTTTTTTATGGGTCTAATTAAAGCTTGGCAGGGAGGAGAGGCATTTTCAAAAGCCTATTGCTTAACTATTAATTCCTCTGCAGTTTTGTTAATTACTAGCCTCTCAACAGCTTCAGTTAATCGTGCTATAAAGTCTTCATACGGCTCATCTGGTTTCTGTTTAATATTTGCTATTCCTGGAACTTTCTGATCAGGCAAGGTAATTTACGCCGTGCCTCTATGCCCATTTCTCCTACTGCTTTTAACACGTCCTCGTGCATCTTTGCCTGTGCTCCTACGGTCAAAAACTCTCCTTCCCCCATATACGTGTCTTTTGTTATTATCGGCCTAGACATGCCCTGTCTTTTTATTTTATTTTTTTATTTTTTTATTTTTATTTTTTTTGAGTTGGAGTCTCACTCTGTCGCCCAGAATGGAGTGCAGTGGCCACTTCCGGCCACCGCAGCCTCGCCAGCTGGGCTTCGGCGATCCTTCCGCCTCAGCCCTCCAAGTAGCTGGAACCACAGGCACGCACTACCACATCTGGCTGACTTTTTAAAAAATTTATTGTAGAGATGAGGTTTTGCTGTCCAGGCAGGTCTCGAGCCCGCAGGTTCAGGCAATCCACTCACCTCAGCCTCCCAAAGGCGCGGGATTACAGGCTGAGCCACTGAGCCCAGCTGCCCCGTCTTTTTAAATTCTGCATGAGCATTTTATTTTTGATGGCTTACTCATATTTCATTTTTCATAAGTAATATTGTCCTCCGGTTAAGCATGCCTTAGCGATTTGAAACCAATCATAAGGAACTAACCATCGCACTCCCAATCCTTCTATTAAAGTGAGTGTATAGGGAGCAGTAGGACCATAATCATGGCAAACCATTTTAATTTCTTTAAGCAATTTAAAAGGCAACGCCTCTCATTGTGGATTGCCCCATTCAAAAGAAACAGGAAAGCAATGCAATAATTCACCTTTATCATGGGCTTGCTGCATAGCTCCCCTAAATCCTGGCTTATGTTTTCTTACTTTATTTACTGGATTTACCAGTGGTATAATGGAAAACGGAGGAGCAGTGGGTAATGTAAGAGGAGGCCAAGCTGGGTTATCATATCTCACAGCTTCCTCATTTAAATCTGCCTCATCTTCTGAGGACAATTGATCCTCACTATTGTGAGCCAGGGGCTCCCCCTTCTTTTCCTCCTCCTCAGACTTGGACCATTCCTCTTCCTGGGTTAATATAATTTTAGAGGCTTGAGAGGATATTCTACTAAGCAACAGGGTGGCAGTTGACTCAGGTTGGGAAAAGGTACCATAGCAAGGAGTAGTCATAAGTGCCTGTCTCAAAACATTCCACAAAGAATAAGCATCCTCAGGCATCTGAGTCCCTCCACTAGTAGAATACCATTTTTAAATATTTTTTCCAACCTGACCCCAAGTTTCCAAATCCAAGGTTCCCTCATCAGGAAACCAAGGACTTACTTTCTGCACAAAATCTAAGAATGAATTAAGCTTATCTTTACTAACCTTAATACCTTTGTGTTGCAAGGTTTTCCCTATTATTCTCAAATATGCTTTCCTTTCCTTAGAACCCAAACGGCCCATAATTCTTTTAAAGAGGCACAACAACTTCTCAAATTCTGAAATACTCTCAAAGAGACACGACAACTTCTCAACTTCTTTTTAAAGAGGCATTACATACAACATCTCGAAAGTTCAAACATGATTACTTCTCAACATCTTCAAGAGACACAATAACATCTCAAAAGTTCTGGCTATTTGTCCTATCCTTTCCTGCACTCACTCACAGGGGGTCTGTAGCACCCTCAGGACAAAGTCTGTTCCCGAAACGACGAACGCCATGAAAATTATACTTACCCATTCAAGTCCCTGTTTGGGCGCCACTTGCTGGAGTCCAGTTCCAGGAGAGAGTCGGGGCTTGAGACGGGAGAATTGGAAAGTGGCGAAAAAGAAAAGGCGAAAACAACAGGAACCCTCTTCCTGGGGAGAGCTCAAGACTCTGCCAATTTTTATTTATTTTTCACAAGCTTATATAGATTTTCCACTCAGTCCTGTACCCACGAATGTATCTTATGTTGCTAATCAAATGCCCACGTACATCCCTTTTGCACTCACAATAAGGTTGACCTTTAACAATTTCAACCACAGATGGTGTTTTTCTTAAGTCAAACATTTATGAACGTCCTGATTTTCTTCCTAACTTTCTCATAACTATTTACTATTATAGACCTATAATATCCTTACCCTATAAAGCTAAACCTTAACCCTAACTCTTATTTAATTTATTTCTGTCAATCTTATTTCTATCCTTATGTCCCTTTATTTTCTTAACTATCACTTATACTATTATATATCTCTTATCTTACTAGTTTATCTTATTATCTTATTAATATTCTAAATTCTATCTTCATTAAACTACTTATTTAATCCTAAAATATCTTAACCTATTTTTTATCTCAAATGGTTGTTTTCCACCAGCACTCAGCTGGGGTCTGTTGTTTATGAGGAAGTGGTCGACTCATTTTTCTCGGCCTCCTGCTGTTACTGAAAAACATCCTTACACACCCTAAGGGGCACACCTTTTGCTGCAATCTCACCTCCATTATGCCTAGGTATAATTTTTGCTGTCAAATGCCATCATCCATTTGCGCATCTATTATCTCAATTAAAGAGGGAACATTCTAAGCCTATGCACGCAATCCTTCAAAGTTAGGGAAGGTCCGTCAACAGGATCCATGGGGCTTTGCCTCCGTCATGGCCGCATTTTATTGGGGCCTTGCTCCCAGCCAGTGTTTTTCCTGTTTTCAGGTCCCTTTTACCTTACTTTTACTAGTGATTGTGGCTCCCGGCAATGGAATACTTTTCCACTCATTTGTGTCATCTTTAATTGCTTTAAGCAGTGTTTTGTAGTTTTTATTGTAATGGTCTTTCACATTTCTGGTTAGAAAGATGCCAAGGTATTTGATATTATTTCTGGCTATTGTGAATGGGATTGTGCTTTTTATTTGAGTTTCTGTTGGTTTATTGTTGGTGTATAAAAATGTGACATTGATTTTATACCTGGAGACTTTGCCAAAGTCCTTTATCAGTGCAAGGAGGATTTTGACAGATTCTCTTGGGCTTTTGAAGTATAATATAATGTCATCTACAAAGAGGGATAACTTGATTTCCTCTTTTCCTATTTAGATATCCCTGATCTCCTTTTCTTGTCTGATTGTTCTAGCTAGAACTTCTAAAACTGTGAGAAATGGAAGGATGAGAGTGTGCATCCTTGTCTTGTTCTGATTTTCAGGGGAAGTGGTTCCAATTTCTGTGTATTTAGCAGCATGCTGGCTTGTGGGTTTCTTGTAGATGACTTTTACTACTTTGAGGTAAGTTTTATCTATGCCTAGATGTTTGAGGGTTATTATCAAGAAAGGATGCTGGATTTTTTCCTCATCTAATGATATAATCATGTGGTATTTGTTTTTACATCTGTTGATGTATTTAATTATGTTTATGGTCTTACAAGTGTTGAACCAGCCCTGCATCCTGGGGATGAAGCCTACTTGGTCGTGCTGCATGATTTTTTTTTTTTTTTTTTTTGAGTTGGATTTTCACTCTGTCGCCTAGACTGGAGTGCAGTGGCCGCTCCCAGCCACTGCAGCCTCAACCTGCTGGGCTCCAGCGATCCTTCCACCCCAGCCT
>NW_007247876.1:663234-678569 GCF_000164805.1 Carlito syrichta | reverse complement strand
TTATGCCTATGTATAATTTTTGCTGTCAAATGCCATCATCCATTTGTGCATCTATTATCTCAATTAAAGAGGGAACATTCTCAAGCCTATGCACGCAGTCCTTCAATGTTAGGGAAGGTCCGTTAACAGGATCCATGGGACTTTGCCTCCGTCATGGCTGCATTTTACTGGGGCCTTGCTCCCAGCCAGCGTTTTTCCTGTTTTCTGGTCCCTTTTACCCTACTTTTACTAGTGATTGTGGTTCCCGACAATATTGGTTTTTATTTTACCTGTAGATTGCTCCAGTTGTGTCAACGAACTATGGCCCTTCCTATAGGATGAAGAATGTTTACCTTGTTTTCATACCATCCTGTTTCAACTGAACCATTGCCTATTCATAAATTGAATCTGATTGGTATGTTAAATTTTGGGCTCAATGAGAAGTGAAAATGACTAAGTACATGCATTAGTGGTGTTCTTTGATTATACTTTAAAGAAATACTTCCCGCTGTCCCTAGTGATTTTAAATATTGCTAATTGCTGTTATAATGTTTACCAAAGTTCAAATAATAAACTAAGCATTGAGAGAAGCATAATATAGCCCATTACTAATTTTTTGCTTTTTAATGCGATTATTTCTTTTTTGTTGTTTGTTTGTTTTTTGAGTTGGAGTCTCACTCTGTCGTTCAGACTGGAGTGCAGTGGCTGCTCCTGGCCACCGCAGCCTCGACCTGCTGGGCTCCGGCAGGCCTTCCACCTCAACCTTCCAAGTAGCTGGAACTACAGGCGTGTGCTACCACACCCGGCTAATTTTTTGGTTTATTGTAGGAGATGAGGTCTCACTAAGTTGTCCAGGTGGGTCTCTAACCTGCGGGCTCAGGCAATCCATTCACCTTGACCTCCCAATGCGCTGGGATTGCAGTCTGAGCCACCGAGCCCAGCCGAGATTATTTCAAAATATAAAACGTCATTTGGAAAAATTCAGAAAGGTATCGATCATGGTTAGATGATTGAATTTTGAATACATCTTGAAGCTTAATATGTTAAGATACTTAGTTTTAAATTTTCTTATGTCATTATAAACATATGATCATTACACACAAACAAAATATACTAAACAAAGAAAAAATGGTCACTTAAAGTAGTTTCACTCTTCATTGTCACTTCCGTGTGTTTCCTAATTTTATTTTTATGTATTATAAGTGTATATTTGTTTGAATCTATTTGCAAAATTGTTTTTAAAATTTATAATGAGTGTCTTAATATCTGGCATATGTATGTTCATACGGTTGTGTTTATGTTTACATGTATTGTATACACATATTTTTAATCAGTACTTTCATTTTCTTCACTAGTTATAACTGTGCCCATTCCCCAATATTCTTGGTTACAATGGGTTTTATATTATATGCTCACCTCATACTGGTTTAAATGTATTGTATAGGAGACAGTTTTTGGGGTTTTTTTGGGTTTGTTTTTTTTTTTAGTTGGAGTCTCAGTCTGTCACCCAGACTGGAGTGCAGTGGCCGCTCCCAGCCACCATAACCTCAACCTGCTGGGCTTCTGCAGTCCTTCCACCTCAGACTTCCAAGTAGCTGGAACTACAGGCATGTGCTACCATGCCCAGCTAATTTTTGACTTATTGTAGAGATGAGGTCTTGCCAAGTTGCCCAGGTGGGTTTCAAACCCACAGGCTCATGCAATCCACTCACCTCAGCCTCCCAAAGTGCTGGGATTACAGGCTGAGCCACCGAGCCCTGTTTTATATAGTTGAGATTATCATTGAAAATCTCTTACAGTGTATGTGGCTTTATGAAACCAGTACACAATGTGTATGTAATATATGCAGTAGTGAATAGTATATTTTTGTATTTTCTTTTTAGAAATAGAGTATCACTCTGTCACCCAGCTTGTAGTATAGTGGTGCATTTATAGCTCATTGCAGCCTTGAACTCCTAGGCTCAAGCAATACTCCTGCATCAGCTTCCTGAGGAGTTGAGAGTACAGGCATGCACCACACAGGTAGCTAGAGAATAATATGCAATATATGCAAATATAATTGTATAATATTTAAAGTTGGATCTATTTAAAAATCCAGTGTCCCATTCATATTTGTAAAGAGTTTGTACTTTGCACAGCATAAAGGAGATGAAATCAGCTGGGTGAAGAACATGTTCCATGTAATGCCAACTCTGAGCCCTCATCTCATTGAGGAGCAGAGTGAATAGAGTTTCCTTTTGTATTTAAATTGTTCTCACAGAGACAAATACGTATAGCAAAATCTGAACAATTATTGAACAATTATTGAATCTTGATGGAAGGCATTATCTATAGGTGTTCATTTAACGAGTCTTTTCAACTGTTCATGTGAAGGTTTTCATAAAAAAAGCTTGTGTTAAAAAGAAAAGAGTCTCAGTTGGGCTCAGTGGCTCACGCCTGTAATTCCAGCACTTTGGGAGGCTGAGGCCAGAGAATCACTTGAACCCAGGAGTTCGAGACCACCCTGGAAACACAGCAAGACGTCATCTCACCAAAAAAGAAAAGAAAAAGAAAAGATTCACATGCAAAATTGGCAGATGTTAAATGTATTAAATTTAAGTGATAATTTCCAAGTTATGCTTGGATGACTGTTAAAAAATAAATATATGAATTATTGTGATGTTTAATTTGCACGATTTAAAATGTGTTTGTGACATTAGTCCAGTGTTTTACTCTTTTAGCCATTCTGGTAGCCAAATTAAAAAAAAAAGGACACTATTGTGCATGACTGTAGTACCAGTTCCTCAGGAGGTGGAGGTGGGAGGATTGCTTGACCCCAGGAATTAAAGACTATAGTGAGCTATGATTGTACCACCACACTACAATCTGAGTGATAGAGTGACAAATTGTCTCTTCAAAAAATGCTAACACTGTATTACTAATAAATTAATTTCAGAAAAAAACATTTTCTTTTTTTTTTCTTTTTGAGTTGGATATTGGTACGAGGCCCGGGGACCTTCGGTCCCACACAGGGCCAGATATTGCAGCCTATAATCCTGCACCTTTGGGAGGCTGAGGTGAGTGGATTGCCTGAGCCCGCAGGTTTAAGACCCTCCTGGGCAACTTGGTGAGACCTCATCTCTACACTACATCAAAAATTAGCTGGGTGTGCCTGCGGTTGCTCCACTATATGTGACTCCCATCTGCTCAGGAGTCCCGAGTCTGAGCTCCATCCCTGGCTACATCATCATGCCCAGCACCCAACACCAAACTGCCAGTCACCCAGGGAGGCTCTGGGCGCCCGCCCCTCAGAGATACCAGTCCCATTTCTGGCTGAAGTGCCCTGTGAGGAACCCAGGACCACCACCTGTCCTTTGGAGCTTTGGAGCTCTGGAGCTCCGGGCCCACCCTGGTTGAGGCACTCAGCGTGCGACTTCAAGCTTGTGTAATGGAGCAGAACCCCAAGCTTGTGTAAGGTGCTGATCAGAGGCTTCCAGCTGCAGAGGAGGGAACGCCCGACCCTCTCCTCCGCTCCAGCCTGCTGGTGACACCATGAATCCAGCACCCAGCTGTGCAGCTAATCCCAGAGGAGCATCCCTAAAAGTGAAAGTGGAACTAACACCTCCGCCATTCTCCAAGCAGATTTGCATCACCCTGCCCACCTATCAGAGTCTCCACCTCGGTTCCCATGGTGACGTCATTAAACAGGAGACAAAGCCCCTCCCCTACGTTGAACAGACTGAGACAAATAAGAGTCACAGACCTCCCAGGCAGCAGGCTAACTGCCTGCAACAAAAACAGGGGAAAAGCTGGAGATCAGAGCTTAAGGAAAGATTACAGAACTAATCTGATCTCTTATTTTGACCCTTGGTTTTATCATTCTGAATGTACGTTTTGCTCACTATTGTTTGCTTTCTAACTTAAACTATCTGTTTCATGATCTTATCGGTCTGTCTCTGTGTAAATACCAGTATTCTTTAGGGAATTTTCTTCCTGTGTTTTTTTTTCCACTTCTCTCCAGCCTTTTGTCTCTTTTTCACCTGTTAGTTAGTATGTATGTCTGTTTTCCCTCTCACTCTTCTCTCTTCCTAACTTCCTATTGACCCCACCTTCCTCCATTATTTTCCTCTTTTGTACCTCCTTTTGCTCCAGGGATGAGAGAAAAATCTACCAAATGAAGAAAAACCAAAAGAAGAATATGGGTCTCTCCCAGACTCCTGGGAGGGCAGACACTGAGAAAACTGACTTCGGAATTAAAACAATGAAGAGACACCAGAATGACTGGTCTCATGCTACAAACCTAAATATCAAGACATTAATGGAGAGATTAAAAAGAATTGAGGAGACTCAAGAAGAAACCAGAAATAACTGATACCTGGAATAACAGTAATAATAAATACTGTGAATGAAATAAATAACAAACTGAGAAGCATGGAAAGCAGAATTATCCAAGCAGAAGAAAGAATCTCAGAACCTGAGGATCAAAATATAGAACTAACCCACACTCTCAAAAACACAGAAAACAAGCTCAAAAAGACAGAACAAAACCTTCAAGAGATAAACAATTACCTCAAGAGACTGAACCTAAGAGTAATTGGCCTTCCTGAGGCAGAAAGAGAGACAGAGACCACACTGGAACAAACTTTCCATGAGATCATTCAAGAAAACTTCCTTTATCTAATCAATGATGCAAACATACAAACATAAGAGATTCAGAGATCCCCTGCAAGACAAAAAATGAGAAGACCAACTCCTAGACACATAATAATTCACCTAAACAAAGTAGGCATAAACAAAAAAATCCTAAAGGCAGCAAGAGAAGAAGGTCAGACCACCTACCTTGGAAAACCAATTAGAATAGCAGCAGACTTATCTACAGAAACCCTGCAGGCTAGGAGAACTTGGAGCCCTATCTTCAAAGTCCTAAAAGGTAAACAATTTCAACCAAGAATAACCTACCCAGCCAGATTAAGCTTCATCAGCGAGGGAGAATTAAAATCTTTTCCAGATATCCAATCCTAAGAACTTACACTGCCACCAAACCACCTCTACATGAAACACTTAAGAAAGTACAAACACAGAAGAAAAGGGGAAAAAAAGAACAATGTTTTTCACAATAGTACAGGAAAAAGAATAAAATACACAGGAACCAACCCCCAAAACAAAAGAAGCACAATAAACCAAGTGGAAGAACAACTCTATAAGAACTCTATGATAGGGATGAACGCTCACGTTTCAATAATTAGCCTGAACGTGAATGGACTAAATGCACCACTGAAAAGACATAGAATGGAAAAATGGATAAAATATCACTGGCAACAGTATACTGCCTTCAAGAGACCCATCTCACTAGAAAGGACATACACAGACTCAAAGTAAGAAGATTGGAAACAAATTTTCAGGCGAATGGGACACAAAAGAAAGGAGGAGTAGTGATCCTAATTTCAGACAAAATACCATTTAAGCTATCAAAAATTAAAAAAGATACAGAGGGCCACTACATAATGATATAAGGTTCACTCCATCAACAAGAAATATCTATCCTAAACATATATGCACCTAACATAGGTGCCCAACTTTTGTAAAGCAACTCCTAGGAAAACTAAAGAAAGATATTGACTCTAACACCATCATAACTGTGGACTTTAATACCCCACTCACAACCCTAGACAGATCATCAGTACAAAAAATCAGCAATGAGATCCAAAATCTCAGGGTGACTCTTGACCAAATGGACTTAATTGATACTACAAAACACTCCATCCAAAGGACAGAGAATACACATTCTACTCATCACCACATGGAACGTATTCTAAGATTGACCACATACTTGGTAAAAATCAAGCATAAGAAAATTTAAAGTACTGAAATTCTACCATGCACCTTCTCGGACCACAGTGGAATAAAAATAAACATTAACACCAACAAGGTCCCCCCAAAACCCACAAAGACATGAACACTAAACAGCATGATGCTAAACAATTCCTGGGTCAATGATGAAATCAAAACAGAGATCAAAAGATACCTGGAAACAAATGAAAATGAAGAAACATCTTACCAAAATCTCTGGGATGCCTTAAAAGCTGTAGTAAGAGGGGAATTTATATCCCTACAAACACACATGAAGAAAATGGAAGGAACACAGATTAACAGTCTAACAAGCCACCTAAGGAAGCTGGCAAAGCAAAACCACAAAAACCCTAATTTCAGCAGAGAATTCAGATCACCAAAATAAAAGCCCAAATCCAGGACATAGAAGACAAAAAATATAATACAAAAAAATCAATGAAACAAAAAGCTGATTCTTCGAAAGAATAAACAAGATTGATGGTTCCCTAGCTAGACTGACCAAGAAAAAGAAAGAAAAAACCCAAATAAACGCAATCAGAAACACAAAAGATGAAGTCACATCTGACCCTGAAGAAATACAAAAGATCTTTGGAGACTACTACATACACTTGTATGGAAACAAACTAGAAAACCTCAAGGAAATGGAGGACTTTCTGTCATCACTCAACCTGCCTAGGTTGAAACAAGAAGAAATAGAAACCCTAAATACACAAATAACAATCAAGGGAAATTTACTATGTAATAAGAAAACTACCTAAAAAAAAAAAAAAGCCCTGGACAAGATCGCTTTCCAGCAGAATTCTTCAAGACATTTAAGGAGGAGCTGATTCCAATCCTACTGAAGGTATTTTGGGTGATTGTGAAAGATGGAACCCTCCCCAAATCATTTTATGAAACTAACATCACATTGATACCCAAGCCAGGTAAAGATCCAACAAAGAAAGAGAACTACAGGCCAATATCTTTGATGAACATAGATGCTAAAATTTTCAACAAGATCCTAGCAAACCGGATTCAACAACACATCTCAAAAATCATCCATCATGACCAAGTAGACTTCATCCCTGGGATGCAAGGCTGGTTCAACATTCCTAAAACCATAAATGTAATTAAATACATCAACAGATGCCAAAACAAAAACCACATGATTATATCATTAGATTCAGAAAAAGATGTTGATAAAATCCAGCACCACTTCTTGATAAAAACCCTCAAAAATCTAGGCATACAGGGAACATACCTCAAAGTAGTTAAAGCCATCTACGAGAAACCCACAGCCAGCATACTCCTAAATGGACAAAAATTGGAATCATTTCCCCTGAAAACTCAAACAAGACAAGGATGCCCATTCTCACCCCTCCTGTTCAATATAGTATTGGAAGTCCTGGCTAGAGCAATCAGAGAAGAGAAGGCAATCAGGGGTATCCAAATAGGAAAAGAGGAAGTCAGATTATCTCTCTTTGCAGATGACATGATTGTGTACCTTGAAAACCCAAGAGAATCTGTCAGAAACCTGCTTACACTGATAAAGGCCTTTGGCAATGTCTCAGGATATAAAATAAATGTGCAAAAGACAATCGCATTTCTTTACATCAACAATAAACAGAAACCCAAATAAAAAGCACAATTCCATTCACAATAGCCACAAAAAAAATGAAATACCTTGGCATCTTCCTAACCAGAGACATGAAAGACCTTTGCAATGAAAACTACAAAACACTGCTCAAAGAAATCAAAGATGACATGAACAACTGGAAAGATATCCCATGCTCATGTATTGGAAGAATCAACACTGTGAAGATGTCCATCTTACCTAAGGCAATCTACAGATTCATTGCAATACCTATCAAATTACCAGCAACATTCTTCTCAGACCTAGAAAAAACAACACAGGAATTCATATGGAAACACAAACGACCAAGAATAGCCAGAACAATCCTCAGCAAAAAAAACCAAAGCAGGTGGTATCACATTACCAGACTTCAAACTTTACTATAAAGCTACAATCATCAAAACAGCTTGGTATTGGTATTGGAACAGGCATATAGGTCAATGGAATAGAATTGAGATTCCAGAAGCAAAACCTCAATTTCTCAACCAACTTATCTTCGACAAAGCATCCTCCACCTACCACTGGGGAGAGGAGAACCTATTCAGTAAATGGTGCTGGGAAAACTGACTGACCACATGCAGAAGATTGAAACAGGACCCCCTTCCTATCCCTGTATACAAAAATTAACTCCAAATGGATCAGAGACCTAAATGTAAAACCTCAAACCATAAGAACCTTAGAAAATGAAGGACATACCCTCATGGAAATTGGAACTGGCATCCAATTCCTGAACAAAACCTGAAACCCACAGGCCATGAGGGATAAGATAGATATGTGGGACCTCATTAAACTGACAAGCTTCTGCAAAGCCAAAGAAACCATCAAGAGAGCAGGGAGACAGCCTACTGACTGGGAAAAAGTATTTGCCAACTCCAGGTCCAACAAAGGCTTAACATCCTGGATCT
Organism: Carlito syrichta; assembly: GCF_000164805.1. Taxonomy (NCBI): domain Eukaryota; kingdom Metazoa; phylum Chordata; class Mammalia; order Primates; family Tarsiidae; genus Carlito; species Carlito syrichta. The sequence goes on along the minus strand of NW_007247876.1, from coordinate 670,244 downwards.
ACAAGGAACTCAAACGTGCTGAAAAGAAAAAAACAAACAACCCCATTATAAAATGGGCAAAAGATATGAACAGACACTTCACAAAGGAAGACACCCGAGTAGCCAACAAACACATGAAAGAAATGCTCAACCTCACTAATCATCAGGGAGATGCAAACCAAAACCACACTGAGATACCACCTAACTCCAGTCATAATGGCAATTATCAATAGCTCAAAAAATAACAGCCGCTGGAGAGGGTGTGGCGAAAAGGGAACACTTCTACACTGTTGGTGGGAGTGTAAACTAGTGCAACCTCTGTGGAAAGCAGTGTGGTGATTCCTAAAAGCTCTAAACATCAACCTCCCATATGACCCTGCAATCCCCCTACTAGGAATATACCCTGAAGAACTCAAATCACTCCATAAAAAAGATACCTGCATGCAAATGTTTATCGCAGCATTGTTCACAATAGCAAGAACCTGGAACCAACCATGCTGTCCTTCAAAAGAGGACTGGATTAAAAAAATGTGGTACATATACACGATGGAATACTATGCAGCCATAAAAAAGAACAAAATTATGAATTTCGCAGCAACCTGGATGGAACTAGAGTCTATAATACTGAGTGACCTCTCACAGAAACAAAGATCTGAGTATCACATGTTCTCACTCATATAGTGGACCTTGATCATCCAACGCACCACCATAAGAAAATGACTGACAGTGGTGGGAAACTATGGGGGGGGAAGGGGGATGGGACTAATGATAGTAAACATCTGTCTGGGGATGGGGAGACACCTGTTATCAACAAGGGGGCCTGAATGCAGCATATTTGTATACCTAACACTTAACTGTACCCCACAATATTATAATAAAAAATATTGATAAAAAAAAAAAGAGTAAGCACAATCATAGCCCTCTTATTGGGTACAGCAACCCGAGGGACAAGACATTTCTATGACATGTGAAAGCCTCACCAATCAGAAGGTGTCATAAATTCCACTTCGACACAGAAAATGATGCTCAGACAGTCTACCTTGCTAGTGTTCACACATAGACAAAGCGCAGTAGTAAGACCAGATTCGAGTCCTCTGCCCAGATACTCAGATCTGTTCCACTGTTTAATGCCTGCCTTTCTTTCTGACCACAGCAGCTTAAAACAGGATCTCTCATTCAACCCAAACAGCACACCCCTGACCCAATTCTGATACCTGAGACAATGGGCCTCATTGTTGAATTAAATATCATATGATATTTTGTCAGAAATAGCCTACCAGATTTTTTAAAAATTCGGAACAGTATCAAGCCCAGATAGCTCACAATGGGGAGAACAGAACGCAGGTCCAAGATATCAGGGAGCCCATGAATGAAAGAGCAAGCAGATAAAGAACATCCCGGTACAGGCGGGTCAGAGTCATGTGAAACATTCCTGGAGCACTGACCAGGGACACCCAGAGAAGGGTGGGAGTCCATGGTCCTGTGAGGCTTCTCTCTTGCTCCTTTGAAGTTTTGTTCTCTGGACTCTGAGGTCAAATGTCCTGAGCAAAGGGTTGAGAAAGTACTCAGCCAGTCCTGGCAATTTCACTAACATTAGAAAACTAATGAATACTGGCAGGTTGGGCATCTCATCGGGGAAAAATTCATAAGACATCCATCTGGATGCCTGACATAGGGAAAGTACAGAATAAATGTCTTCCATGGTGGGGGGAGAAGAGAGGTCATCATACCCACAGCCTAACAATATGGGGTCAGTGTCCACGGGTCCTGGGATATACTCTTCAGTTCCATGGGCCTCAGGCATGTTTACTCCCACTCTCAAGGCCAAACACCCAACTCATATCACAGGACCAAATGCTAAAGGTTGTCTGAAAACAGAAAATGGTCCATATGGATAAATGAGATGCAATACAATGGGTTTTAGTGCAGGTATGGGAGAATGACATGACTGCAGGAATTTGTATCTGATACCCCTCCAGGAAGCTCACCACACAGGGTTCCACAAAGCCATCTCCTCATGCAACAAATTGATCAAACAATGCTCGCTAGATAGGTGTTTCATTGTTCCATCAGGAGCAGCATGTCCAGCCCACAGTGGCTTCCAAGTTCTCCTTCTAATCTAGCAATCTATGAGTCGTATGTACTTAAACAATGGTGCTTTCTGCTTCTCCCCAAGAAGGAACACGAACAGCTAAACTTAAGTTCAGACAGGATGGCAAAACCATGACCAAGTGGCCATGGCTCTTGCTCTTCATTTTCTTCAGTAAGTCCTCAGTTATCATTTCTTAGGCCGCCTTTTTCTAGATTGTTTTCTACACATTCCTATGTGTTTGGGAAGTCAGGACCAGGAATATATGCTTACTATGACAGGTTTTTGTAGAAAGCAGAAATCTCCAGCAGAGTCCAGGACTAACCCTCCCTGAGTTTAGTCCTCACCACTCATGGTGTGGAGGGGCGTGTTCCCCAGTGAACAGAAATTTTCTCCCATCTTCTCTGCCTATGACAGCCTCTTGGGCAGGCTCAGGTTTTAGCCTCTTTATCTCTACTGTTCACTACTGGCTGTTTTCCTTTTCCTTTCACCCATCCAAGCTCCAGCAATCAAATAGACTATTTGGGGTGTAAGATTTAAACATCTTTTAACACCCCATCCCCTGAAAACACAATCCTTGCAAACATGGGGACTCTATCCTCAGCCCCTCCAATTCCCCTGAGTTTTCCTTTACTTTTCATCTTTCCTTCTTGACCCAGTTGCTAACTGGGGGCTCTCCTAATGAAACTTATAGATACACTTCAGGCTACAAAAGCATACTTGTCTGGAGGGGAAAAAAAAGGAAGAAAAAAGTGAAGTGACATGAGTCCTTCTACTTCTACTCTGTCTCCTCTCTGTGAAGAAGGTAAAAATCATGGATGACTAAAAAGAAAATGCTAGGTTACCTGTTAAGGAGAAAGGGAGACACCCATATATAGTCAATTATCTATAGACTAGATATAGACGATATAGATACAGTCAATTATCTATAAATTAATTCACACCCTGCACTGCAGGATTCATAAGAAAAATGAACTCATCTAAAAAACAGTTTAATTTTCTTGCCAGCATTTACACAATAAGTGGCAGAACTGGAACTAGATGCTTTCTCTATACTATGATGCTTTTCATTATCTTCCAGTGGGAGACAATCTGTTCCCCTCATGTACAAGAACACTCCACTGAAGAGTATAAGAAACCCTCCAGGTCGCATCCCCTCAGTGGACAGGAACACTCCACTGAAGAGAGTAGGGGACAATCCAAGTCCTGTTGCCTCAGTGTACAGGGACACTCCACAAAAGAACATAGGGGACACTCCAGGCCACACCCCTCAGTGTACAGGAACACTCCACTGAAGAATGTGGGTGACACTCCAGATCCTGTCCTCTCAGTGTATTAGAAGACTCCACTTAAGAGTATAGTAGACACTTCAAACCCCATCCCCTCAATGTACAGGAACACTCCACTGAAGAGTGTTGGGGATACGCCAGGCCTTCCTTATCAGCGACTGGTCCTCCCAATCATCTTTTGCCAGATCACCTTCCTAAAATTAAGGCATTGCCAGAGGATCATACAGAGGAAAGACTAATGAAACAAAAGTTTTTGTTTAGTAAAAAGACAGTGCAGTGCATGGGAAATTGGGCTAAGACCAAATGGTGCGAGCTGAACCCTTCTTGGGCCATGCCATGTGGGCCCATGTAAGTTCTGAGATGACAAGATCTGACTTCTCTTCTCCACAGGCCATTGGGAGAATACAAATATCCATACATGTGGTCAACATGAGCAGAGTTTAGCTATTTGGCATTATACTAAGTAACTTAGAACACTGGTTTGTGTGTATGCTCAACAAGTGTCAGCTATTTATATGAGATGTCCCAATACAGTTTTCAGTTCTCATCCTCAAAGTATCCCTTCAACTCTCTACTTTTTCCCCCTCTTCTCTTACTATTCTGTAGCTGCATTCTCTGTGAAGCTTTTATTAAAAAAAAAAGAAAAAGAAAAGAAATAAGGTTTTAGATCTAATGAGATCTTCTCTGATTCAGGTCCCAGATAATGCAGTTTTCAGCCCATGTAATATATTGGCTCATGATGTCTAGTGACAGTTACTTGAAGGAGTATTCATTGAAGAAGTCAGGCTTCAGAAGGCCTCCAGAACACACACACATACATTCTCTCTCTCTCTCTCTCTCTCTCTCTCTCTCTCTCTCTCTCTCTCAAGAAAAGCCTCTAATTTGCAGATCATTAAATCAATCATTAGACATAATTTGCAGGAGTCAAGTATTTCTGGTTATATGGCAATGGTATTTAAAATTAGTGCCCTTTGCCAACAAAATGAATTGTTTTTATGATAAAGTACATTCAATTTCAAGTAAAATTTATCTAAAACCTTAATGTGAAAGTAGCTTGATTTTTTTTCCATTTATACATACATAAAGACATTCTCAAAACCAAAGTAGTAATTTACAATAAAGGTCAATGAAACTTATAAATACAGTTTAATTGATATTTTGCAAGTGGCTTTGGCATGTTCCACCAATTCTCTATTTTCTCTCTAGCAATGCCTGTTTTACACATTGCAAAGGGAAGGGATGGCTCAAGAGGATAGCCCTGCACTGATAACAAAAGTGAGTCTCAAGTCTGATTGTCCAGAACTCTAGTTCTGCAGGGCCTTTTGTGAAAATTATTTCTCTGATATGTGAAATGATGAACTAATCAGCACCACAAACATTTTTCTCTGATTTGACAAATATTTTAAATCCCTGTGAAAGGTATCCTGTTTTGCAATATGTTTTAATAACAGGTTTGTCAAAGGCCACCACCCATTTCTGTGTGTCCTGCAGTCCCCACATAAGTGTCCTCTGAACAGCCCCCCACGGTCCCTGGGTTTTAAGACATGAAGTGTTCTGCTAACCCTGTGACCCTGGGATTCCAGCTCCCTCGCTAACCTGCCACTGCACAGAGGCCAAGACATGGTACAGGAGGCTGATTGATAAAGTTAATGCCCAGGTCTGGGATTAAGAAGAGTGGTTGTGTAACAGCACCACGGGCTGTGCTCTGTTGTGAATCCGTGCAATAAAAGAACAATATTTGCAAGCCAGTGGACACAGTCCCAGGAAAATCCGTGGGAAGCTGTCTGCCAGGAGCAGCTGGGCAGCGCTCCCAACCTTCTGTGTGTCCACACGGGCCGACACAGCTTTACCCCAGCGGTCCGTTGGCAGGTAGCAGGTGTGCCATCCTGTCCTGAGACTCACCCACTCCCACGCACAATCGTTCTTTCCTCGGTGCAGGAAACAGCCCTGCAGAGGCATGAGGCCACTCCCCATTAAGCTTCCCCCAGCGACCCTGTAAGCAGCAGCTCGGGCTGTCCACGAGCTACCTTAGGCCTCCCTCCATTTGCCCTGCAGCCTGCAGCCAGCACCCAGCGCGCCTGAGGTCCCCTGTCAACCCTGTGTGACAGAAAGGGGATTGGGACAGGTGCGGGGCTGCCCCGCCAGGACACAGGACTGACGACCAGACAGACAGACAGCAGCACCACCAGACACCAGCAAGACGTCCACTCTCAGAAGAGGGGAAGCCTGCAGCGGACGGCGTTCCTCCATTAGGGACGGGACAGATCACTTGGGCCCGCAGGCTTTAGGTGTTTGGTTTGGAGCGGGAAGGGGCAGGGTTTCCGAGACCTACTGCATGGAGGACAGGCCAGCCTGGCCTTCCCACTGACGGCCCTGCCCTGAGTCTGCAGAAAGGACGGGAAGGACTGGGATTCCACCATGTCGCTGCGCCCTATGCCCACGCCTCCCTCGCGCCCCCGCCCCCTCGGTGGGGACCCTCCGGGCGAGCGTGCCTCCCTACCCCCACCCCGCCTCTGCTGTGGGCTCCGCTGCACCGAGGGAGGGAGGAGGCGCCCTCCTGGCAGCGTCCTCTCTCCAGGACCGTCCAGGGGTGGGCACTGCTCCTGGGCCGCTCCTGCCCTCCCGGTCCCTCCTCTGCTGTCGCCAACTCCAGACGCAACAGGTCTCTGTGCCTCTCCACGCCCACCCCCTGCCCGCACACCTGCTCGCCTCACGGGGACACCGACGAACCAGTCCCAGCCAGGGCCTCCGAATCCCCGGGCCCAGGGTGGGGACCGGCTCGGTCTCCGGCCCTAAGGACCGCCCGGGAAGGCTCCGGCAGCGGGTGTGCTGAGGACGCCCGGCCTCCGCCGGCTCCGGGAGCAGCTCCGGGAGCAGCTCCGGGAGGGGCGGAGGCACAGGGGGTGTCCCGGCCCTGAGCCGGGAGTGCCGGGCCACCGGGAGCCGGCACCACAGGGCTCCGGAGCAGGCTGCAACCATCCCGCCTTTCACGGCCTGCCTCCTCCCGGAACCAGCAGGCCCGGAGGTCTCCTAGAAGCGGTGAGGAGAGGCTCAGTCTTATTCAGGCCATGACAGAAACTTCGCAGGGCCAGTGGCCTCACACAGGGCCAGTGAGGACAGAGGTCCTCACCAGGGACTCCGAATCAGAGACTCCAGAGGCGGGGAGGCAGAGTGCCAAAGATGGCAACTGCCCAAAAAGACCAACCCTGATCTGGGAGACGAAGTGCCCAGGAGACACCAGACAGGAGCGCGTTTATTCTGCAAACCCGTGCAGCTCCCAGGGGCAACCCCGACCAGCCTGGCAACTCCAGAAGCGGCCAGGCGCCGTTCTCGAGCGGCCCCCAGCCATGCCCAGAGCTGTCCCCAAGCCCTCTCCGGAGCCGTCCCCAGCCATCCTCAGCACCTCCCTGCCCAGCGCAGGGCCTTGCCGGCGGGATCGGCGCCGCACGCCCACCTGGCAGCCCTGACCCTGGCTCCCCGCACCCTCCGGGCTCGCCCCTCCTTCTCGGGCCCCCGCCCCCGGCACCCCGGAGGGGACCCGCGAGGGAGCGGCCGCGGACGCACGCGGCGCGGGCTCACTTGAGCATGGCCTCCTCCTTCTCCTCCTCCTCCTTCTGCCGGTCCATCACTGCCATGATGATGCTCCGCTCTTC
>NW_007247876.1:572383-662332 GCF_000164805.1 Carlito syrichta | reverse complement strand
CTGCATTAATCACCCTCATCCCTGATACCACCTTCATCTCAGAGCATCCCTGGGGCGGGAGCGCCCACGGCGTCCCCAGCGGCAGGAGGCAACGCCGGGCGTGTCCGCCTCCCGCCACCATGTCTTCTACCGAAGGCAAGTGCTCACAGCCAGGCAATGCCATTTTCAGAAAATCTTGACACACGCCCCCCCAGCCGCCCGGGTTTTCTGGGACTTTGTGCTCAGAGGTACTGTCCTGCCGTGGACCCCAGTTTCCCCACGACGGTAACTTGTTGTCATTTTTGGTTCCGGGCGGCCTGTCTCTGGTGTTTGCGAACGGGGCGTGGGACCGTGCCTCTAGTGATGGTCACCCTCACCGTGTGCTCAGAGTCTGGGTGCCGGGAGGCACCTCGGCCGGTCCTTCAGAAATCCTGACCCCAGACAAGAGAACACCCAACTGTGTCCCGGCATACTGAAAAAGCTTCTGCCAAGGCCCCGGGCAGCCTTCAGGGTGGCCTCTCTTGCTGATACAAGCAAAAGCAGAGAATCCTTTCAAAACACGTAATGTCATCAGCTTTGGAACCTGGAAACTGAATTTTCTTAAGGCAGTTATAAACAAATCACATAGAGAAGGGTTCATATTGGACAATGTTTCCTAGGAGGATCTCAGCCCTGGTGATGAGCAGGTTGCCACGTGTCTCTCCTGGGGAATCCTTTCAGCAGTTCCAGCGAGAGGTGGCACTCATTTTCTTCCCTTGTTGGTGAAGGAGATGACCTTAATGATGATATTTGTTGAAACTAAAATCTTCAGGTTTAAGGAACTGAAGCATTTAACTCATTGATTTCGCATAATTATGCAGGTGTCATTTCTACGTGGTCATGTCTATTTGACTACTTTCAGTAGTGAAAGGCTCACTTCCTCTTAATTTCATTGTTATGCCTAGCTCCCTCTTGTAACTGAGCATCCTTCACATAGTTGAGACCTTATCGTATCTTCTTCAGTCAGTATAGCCTCCTTCTAAAGACTGGCCATCGGGTCACCTGCCTTGGAGCATACTCACACCTTGTCACTGGCCCTATGGATCAGGGATGAAGATTGTGTGTCACCAGGCACAGTGTCTGACACTTGGAAAGTGCCCACATAGTACTGCACAGTCGTTATTTTCATTTGTACAACTTAACCTTGGAACAACTTTTGGTTGGTCTTATCACTATGAGGATGTTATGGAAATAAATATGTCATCCGCTAAAATTTTCAGTTATTTTTCATAAATGCTGCTGCCTGGTCAGATTTCTTCTTTTCTCTAATTAAGCAATTGATGAAAACACTTTGATCAGCATCTTTTCTTCAATTTTAAGTAATTGTATTTGTTTTTCTCAGTCCAGGATTCCAAACTGAGTTGGAATTCTGGCTCTACCTGTAATTTTGTGATCTTGGTCAAATCTCTTGATCTCTCTGAACTTCTGTTTCTTCATCTGTAAAATGCAGACAAAGATACTTGTCTCAAAATCAGAGAGAAGTGATAAATAAGAAGACATATTTAAAGCATCTAACTATAGGCTTAACACGTTGCAGTTCTCTTTTTTTATTATTTGCTCTCTCCAAGAGATGTATTAGTTCATCTCTTAATTATTCATACACATAAGGAAGCAGACACGTAGGTGGACTATTCATCCTACCAGAAGCCTGCCTCCCTGCTAGTCAATGTGGTGATCCATTGATGCAACAAAGTCCTTGTTCTCAAGAGGTTTACAGTCAAGATGGATTTTGGAAAATTCTCCTAAAATAAAAATAAAAGAATTATAAAGCTTTAGTAGACTTTAGAACTGGCTGAGGAAAGCTCTTGAACACAAGGGCCTAATGAACAATTAATGGTGATGCTCTGACTTGCTCTGGCTATCATAACAAAATACCAGACCTGGTGGCTTAAATAGCAGAAGTATATTTTCCCACAGGTCTGGAGGCTAGACATCCAAGATCAAGGTTCTGCAGGCTTGTTTGCTCCTGAGGCCTCTCTCTCTCTGGCTTGTTGATGGCCACCTGCTTGCTGTGTCCTTACATGACCTTTTCTCTGTGGCCATGCATTCCTGGTATCTCCCTCTACTTACAAGGGCACCAGTCTTATTGGATTAAGGTCCCACCCTCATGACCTCATTTAACCTTAATTACCTTTTTAATTTGGATCTGATTGCCAAATTCAGTCACATTCTAAGGTACTGGAGGTTAGGACTTCAACATAAGAACACAATTCAGTCCCTAACAAAAGGTTTCTACTGATTAGAATTACCCCTGGAAATGGTGATTGAAGTGTATGATCACCTGAATTGTGATACTTTTGAAATAATAATTGAAATTTTGAAATAATAATTGTGATAACTTAATGAAAAGAAGTCTGTTTCTCAGTCATCCTTCTGCTTCCCTGGGCTGTGTATGTCTATGCGAAACCTATGAGTTAATAAATGAATACATGAGTAAATGACCAGACCAGCAAATTAGCAGGTGCCTTGGTACAGGCCATCAGTGTCTCCCCTTCTGTCAGAAATCTCCTCCATTATGGAAGAGTTCAAAACCAGTTTAAAAAACCCAAGAAGTGTGTCTTCATGACACTCCACAAAGCTGGACTTACCTGTACTTAGATAAGGAGGCAGATCCCATTGTTGGTGTTCCAAAGTATGTGACACAGGTGATTCACTTCTGCAAATACCCCATTAAAAAGTCCAGTGTGGAAAAATGTGCACAATATCTCCCTTTCAAGAAGTTCACAAAGTACCTCAACAAATACGAATTTAAAAAACAAACAAACCCCCAAAAAAGCTGAGAAAAGGATCTGTTTTACTGGGTTTGGCCTAGCATGTCCCAAATGTATTAGACCATGTGTTTTACCCAGATGGAGGAAACATGCTTCAGACGAACTTTGGGAAAACCCAGAGTTACAGGCCTGGTATCCAGAGATGTCAACCAGAAAGACATGACTTCTAATGTGATTCTCCATGTTCAACCAATGTTGTCTGTAGGAAAACAACTGAACTCTCTGGTGGCAAGATGTGTGTCACACACCCCTGAGGTCAACAGTAGCATATAGGAGGTTGCTCACCACAAACTATGAGATAGACAGAGCCCCCAAGAGACGTGTTTTCTGTCTCTCCTTTTCACTGGCATTCTCATACCATCATTTCTCAAAATAACTGAAATGTGACACCACTGTTAGCTGCTAATTTAACTTAATACCTATGGTTATAACTTCAGAGTGGAGAAGTATTGAAATGCATCAAGTTCAAATCCTCATACTACACTTGATAGCTGTCATAGGTTGAATATTATTTCATCCTCCCAAAAATCATGCTTACTCAGAGACTCAGAATGTGACCTTATTTGGGAAAGGGTCTATACAGATGAAATTAGTTAAATGTCACATTGGATTAGGGTGGGCCCTAACTCGAGTGACTGGTGTTCTTATAAAAGGTGAACACATATGAATACCAGAAAGACCACAGAGAAACAGAGAGACACTGAGGGGAAAAGGCTACGTATAGATGGAGGTAGAGAATGGGACAATGTCGCCACAAGCCAAGGGATGCCAGGAGTCACCCAGGGCTAGAAAAGTCAAGGAAGGATTTACCTCCAGAGACTTCAGAGAGAATACAGACCTGCCAACATCTTGATTTTTGACATCTAGCCTCTACAGCTGTAAGGAATACATTTCTGCTATTTTAAGCCACACAGCTTTGTCACAGCAGCCCTAGGAAACTCACGTAATAGCTGTCTGCGTTCTCTGATTTAGTAAGCTTTCCTGAGCCCCTTTTTGCTTGTCTGCAAGATGAAAATGACAATACCTACCATCCAGTTATGACAACAGAAGGCTGTGGATCTGTACAGAGTGCCTAGCATGCAGAAGGAGCTCTGTCCATTCATTCTTTTGGTTTGTGTTTCCCAAGCTCCTGCCTTGGACTGGATATTGAGGATGTGGCAGGGAAGAAAGTGTGTATGGTGTGGGCCCTAGAGGGTTGACCCACCATGGTCTTGAGTCCAATTCAGCCAGACACCTGAGTTTTGTACATAAAGCTTTATTGAGACACAGTCATACCCATTGTTTCTCTACAGCTGCTTTCATGCTCAATAGTCGAGTGAATGCAGCACAGACCACATGTCTCCCAAAGCCTAAAATATTTATTACCTGCCTCTTTACAGAAGAAACTCATGAAACTTTTTGAACCCTGTTCTAGATGCTAACAATGCAGTTTGGAGGAGACAGGCATAAATAAATAAACACATCAGAACAGTTAGTGTATGATAATTAATCTAGAAAGTAACCTGCAAGATATTATAGTGTATAACTATGGGAAGACAGATAGTCATGGAGTCCTGGAAGGGTCCTACATGCAGAGATTTGAAGGATAGAAGGGACCCAGCCAAGAAGCAGTGAGCACAGGGTGTTACAAGCAGAGCAGAGCACAGGAGACAAAGCCCAGAGTCAGGAAGGAGCTGTGAAGGGAGGCACGAAGGGCCCAGGCAAGGAGCTGAATGCTGGGCTCCATGGTTTTATTCTGCCTATGGGTAGCAGGAAAAACATAGCAGCCAAGGAGTGCAGAGACAAGACATCTGGCAAGGAGAAATTGCAGGGACATAGACTGCTGTGGTATGTGCAGAAGGTGGACCTTTGCACGAGGGAGTTTGTGAGCAGAACTGAGGCTTGCTGGCGGCGAGGCTGAAGTGTGTGAAGGTCAGCTGTGATTCCCATTGGTCTGAGCAGAGAGCCAGTGGTCATGGGTTCACGCACTGGGGTGGGGAACTTGTGCATGTATCGGGGGAGGGACAGGTAGTGTGGGAGAAATACCAGAAGCCCTTCATCACATCAACATCATCATGCTCCTCAAAACCCTCAAAAGGACACATGCATTTGAATTTAATTTGAGAATGAATCCCTCTGACCCAAATGATTTTTTCCTAAAGTTTAAAAAACAATGATTTTTCTTTTGAGGATTCTTCTAAGTTTTGCCTGATAACTGAAGGGTACTTTGCTGCACTCTTGGCAATGAGAAGAGTGAAGGCTGCATTCATGTTTAACCAACAGAAGTTTTCCTCCACGTGCACTTGCACATAAGAGCAAGTGACAAAGCCCTCACTCATTTCTGTTCCAAAAGATAAGTAACAACACGTTAATGGTGTCAGAATTCTGTACACACCCATCATAATTATTTGTTGTTAATTTCCAGAAAGTTTTGAAACAAATTCTTGGGAATATCTTCAACATCTATTGAGATGCAATCTTGGCTCCCCGGTAAATCTCATTCTAGAGTTTTGACGTAAGCTGTTGTCACATCCACCCATGTGTTTCTCCACTCTTTCCTGAACACTGCCATAACCTCCTCCACAAGAAGAGCGAACACATGAGGTGACATATGTCCTGGCTTGTCCAGGACCATCTGTGTTTGTGCCTACCATAATGGCATTATTATCAACTGTGTCTTCTTTCACTTAAAAGTGTCCTAGTTTAGATGATAAACTATATGGTCATCCTATTTATACATAGCTATAGTAATTGGCAAAAATATAGTCTTTAGGCTTCAAAGAACATTTGGCTCTCAAGAGATTTCACTGAATGTACTTGGCTATAAGTGGGTATCAGATTTTGGCTCAAATCCAACCAAATACCCATTTTAACATGATTTTTGGTTAAGATTCCATTATTGTCACTTATTTCATGAGAAATTCAATGTGTTTTTGTCCTTGGGTCTAGAGGAAGAAACCCCACCCTGCTTATTCCTGGTAGGTCATAGCAGCCTTGGACATGCTTCTTCTAGGCAATTAATATTCTTAGCCATGCTTCCTTGGAGTAATTTCTTTTCAATGCTTTCTCCTGACTCGGAGTCAGAGTTCATGGTCTCTGACTGCCTTCCTCCTTGGCTAAACTTTGCCTGCTTAATTGCAGTGTTTTAAAGTAATTTCTCCCCATTCTGTTCTCCTCCAGTTTTCTTCTTTTCATTCAGTAGTTTCTTGTGAGTTCTTCAGTTCTGATTTTATGTCCTATGAAGAGACTTCGTCTTAGATACCTTTACTACCTACTGGCTTTATTCTTCTAAGAGTGTCTTCTATAATTGTATGTTGGGTGGACTGAAGAGCCAAAGTATTTTATTTTATTTTGCAGAGATAGAGGTCACAATATGTTGCCTAGGCTGATCTTGAACTCTTGGCTTCAAGAAATCCTCCTGCTTTGGCCTCCTAAGTTACTAGAATTACTAGTATGAGCCACTGCGCCCAGCTGAAGAGTCAAAGTCTTGAGGTCATTCTCCCTAGCTCAGCTTTTGAATGAGATTTTCCCTCAGTTATGATCAATCACTATCTTTGACTATGACAATATGAATTGACTTTTGTTTTAAATGTTACTTTTACCTACCTACAAAACTAAAAATATCCTAAGTATAAAATGGATTTAGCTAATAATTTCTAACATGAGATCATTTTACAAGCACTAAAGATTGTAATAAGTTGCAAAACACTTTTGTTAGATTTAAGATTTATTAATTATATTTTTATTAAAATAATCTCTTATTTAAAAAGAGAGACCTTAACAATCAGGTTTAAATAAATACTCCTCCCTAGAATACTCTGACTTTAAACCCTGAGACTCTTTCCTGGGAAGCTTTTATGCCTATTTCCTCCTTTCTACTCCCTGATTTAAGATGGACAGTCAGCCCTCACACTGGCCAGCCCTGGAAAGAATAATCGTTTCTATCCACAATGTCATAGCTCCTGCAGACAAATAGAAAACGTGACAGAAGAATACAGAGAATTGACTTCCTACAATCACCCCTATAGACTTGAGCCAGTCACTTAATTTCCTTGAGCTTGAATTTTTAAGTCTGCAAAATGGAGACAATTACATTTTCTCTAACTATTCTTGCCATTGCATAGAAGTAATAGTATTTACTGAGCCTATAATATGTTCCTGGTCCGTGTTAAATATTCTACATGCTTGATCATGTTTTCTTCTTCTAGCACTAAGCATGCACTTTTGCTATCTCTGGAGCTGTACTCAGCACAACAGGTGTAATGACTACCCCTCCTCACTTTCTGTGTTCCATAAATCAAAAGATACAGCAAGTTCCTTGATCCTTCATGTGAAGCTTCCAGATTATTATTCTGGAAAAATTTCTTCTACTCTGACCTAACACAACATGTCTTAATCAACGTAGGAGTCAGTTTTCTTCCCATCCATGCGGTCATCTCCCCTAGTGTTTGTGGAAGGGACCCAGCAGAACATGCCTTAAAAACATAGAGTCAGTGTCTTACCATCCACGTCATCATCTCCTTTAGTGTGTGGGAGGAACCAAGCAGAACATGTGACAAATAACATAGAGTCAGAATTCTCCCCATCCGTGTAGTCATCTCTCCTAGCATGTGGAGAAGAAATCAAGCAGGACATTCCTTCAGTCACAAGGAGTTAGTTTCCCCCCATTCATATGGTCATCTCACAGAGTGTGTGTACAAGGGACCAAACACAACATGCCTTAAGAAACATACGAATCATATTTCTCCCCAACCAGGTGGTCATCTCCCCTAATGTATGTGGAAGAACCAAGCAGGACATGCCTTAAATCACACTGAGTTAGTTTCTCCCATGCATGTGGTCGTCTCCCCTCTTGTGTGCAGAAGGACCAAGCACAACATGCCTTAAGTAATACATAGTTTCTCCCCATCCATGTGGTCATCTTCTGCAATATATGTGGAAGGACCAAGCAAAACATGCTTTAAGTAATATAGAGTCAGTTTCTCCCCATCCATAAGGTCATCTCCTCTAGTGTGCATGGAAGAGACCCAGCACAGCATGCTGTCCTGTGTCTCTCGGTTTAACCACCTCTTTCTTCTACTTCTCTGGTCGTCTTCATCTTCTCTCAGCCTTGACCAACTGCACCCTTTTCATCTAGGTTCACACTAACTCAGAGACTTCTAATACTTAGCACTGTGGTTTACAATGGCCAGAACCAGTACGGTGTATGAGAAGGAAAGGCTTGTTCATCCTCATCAGGCTTGATGCTTTCCCTCCTCCACCTCCACAGAGAGTAAGGTGGGTATCTCAGACCCTATCAAGGTGGGTGTCTCAGTCCCTGTGGCTGCCACAGCAAAATACCTTGGCTTGTGCAGCTTATAAACAACAAAAATTATTTCTTACTGTTCTGGATACTGAGGATTCCAAGATCCAGACAATAGCAGATTTTATGTCTGGTGAGGGTCATCTTCTGGTTCATAGAAGGCATCTTGCTTCACCCTCACATGGCAGAATGGGCCAACAATCCCTCAGGCTTCATATATAAGGGCACTATTCCCATTCATGCAGGCTTTGTCCTTATGACCTAATCACCTCCTAAAGACTTCGCCTCTTAATACCATCACATTGGGAACTGGGTTTCAACGTATACATTTGAGAGTCACATATTCAGATCATAGCAGCAAATGCATCAGACTTTATCAAAGTATAGGAGGAACCAAAGCAACTTATAGATACAAAGGAAGGAATTTAAATTTAAGGCTCTATAAACTCTATTTTAGTTCAAGAATGAGCCACTAACAATTAAATTCTTCCCAGTTTATCACCTCATGAGCATACCCATTTCTAAAGTACCCCCTTTTGCTTTGGGTCCTCTTCTTTCTACATCTTTCCTCTTTCAAATCTGAGCAGTTCAAAACTTCATTCACCTTTCAGTTCAAAACTTCATTCACCTTTCTGTTCACTCAATTCCACATATACTCTTACTTATCCCTGGTCCCCATCTCCACTCTCCCAACTTTGGGTGTCACCTGGGATCCAGTTACATAGACCTTGCAAAGCTTTGTAAATTTCAGTGATAACATGTGATGTGTCATTATTCCCTAATTAAGGGTGCTGAAAGGCCAGGGTACTGAAGAAAGCAATAAACCTAAACCATCCATTAAGTACATATACATGCACTCATCACACACGTACATGCTTCACCCGCACACAACTTCACACACACAGCTGCACACACACGGCTTCATACACACATAACTTCATACATACACAGTTTTATACACACACTTAACATACATCGCTTCTCACACACACTTCAGACATGGCTTCACATACAACTTCACACATACACAGCTTCATGGACACACTTTTAACACATATGCCTTCACACACACACGACTTCACACACATGGCTTGACACACATGCTTCACACATGGCTCCACATACATGGTTTCACACACTCAGCTTCACACAAATGTTTCACACATAGCTTCACATATACAGCTTCACACACATGCTCCAAACACACATGGCTTCACATAGCGCCACACATATGAGCTGCATACACACACACAGCTTCACACACATAGCTTCCTATATATGCTTCACACACATGGCTTCACATGCACACAGATTCACACATGGATTCACACACAGCTTCCCACATACAGCTTCAAACACACAGCTTCACACATACACAACTTCATACACATGCTTCACACATGGTTTCACAAACACACATATGGCTTCATACACATGGCTTCACACACACACTTCACACACACACACAGCTTCTCATCCATGGCTTCATACACACATGTTTAGTTTCACAAGACACAGTGGTGTCAAGAAGAGGCAGTGGATCAAGAGACTGGTTTCTGGTTCCAGCTGTAATGGTGCAGTGTTAAATGAGTTAGTTAATATCCCGAAGCCTCAGTTTCCTAATGTAAAATTAAAGATTTCACTAGAAGTGTTTAAAGGTCTGCCTATCTCTAACATTCTAAAGCATAAAAAGGTAGTAAACATTATATGGCAATCATTATTAAACATTTCAAGAACTGTCTTTTGTGAAATAAGAGTATCAAATAATGAAAACGTATGTACAGAAAAAAACAGAAATGTTGACCTAGTCAATTAACATGAATAAAAACTGATCATTTATGAGCATCATTAGTCGTTAGAGAAATGCAAATTAGAGTCACAAAGAGATATCATTACACAACTATTAGAACACTTAAAATTAAAACCATGGTACCATAAATGCTGGCCAGGATTCATAGATGGCTCTCCTAAACATAGCCGACAGAAATATGAGCTATCAAATTCACTCTAAAAAATGTTTGGTAGTGTCTTATAAACTTAAGCATGTACTTACCATAATATCCAGCAGCCGCTTGAGAATTAGTCCTGGAGAAATAAAGACATATGCTTACACAAAAACCCATACACAAGTGTTTAGAGATGATTTACTAATAATAGCAAAGAAAGAAAGAAAGAAGGAACCCCAGTGTACTTCTGTGGGTGAATGATTAAAGAAATCCTGGTATATCCATACTCATGGAATACTCCCAGGCGACAAAAAGTCACACACCATTCATACATGCAACAACTTGGGTAGATCTGAAGAGAATTATGCTGAGTGAAAAAATAAAAGTCCAAAAAGTCCATGCTTTTCTTTATACAACATTCTTGAAATATAAAATTATAGAGATGAGAACAGACAAGGAGGTACCAGAGAATAGGAATGAGCTACTAGAATGGGTGTGAATATAAGGTATAGTGTGAGGTGGTTTATTTGTGTTGATAAAACCGCTCTGCATCTTGATGTTGATGGGGATTATCAGAATCTAATTTCCAGAGCTACACCCCACATCTCACCCCCCCACATACAAATCTATGTTTAAAAAGTGGTAAAAATGAAATATGTCTAGTTAACAAGATTGTACCAAGGTCAGTTTTCTAATTTCAATATTTTACTACAGTCATGTAAGATGTCACCATTGAGCTCTGTTTTTTCAGTCTTCTGTGAGTCTATAAATATTTCAAAATAGAAGCTTAAAAAAACTGACATCTATCTTATTTTTTATCTACCTCGAATGGTACTCTCATCTACACCTGTTCACCCTTAGAAATGTGTAGCTTAAGGATTGATCCTGCTTCAGGACTGGCAACTGGCTGTGAACTTTCTTTCTGTCACCAAGGTGCATGACTCTCCCTTGGTCCCAGGGTAATTCAAAAGTTGATGTGTGGTCTTTGAAGGGTAGACACATGTTACAATGTTATTGTTGTATATGACATCATTTTATTATACATTGGAACATGTTTCATCCGTATAATGTATGAGTTATGTATTTCATCCCTTCTCTGTGATGGTGCTACAACATACACAGTGAGTATAGTCTGAAGATAACAATCTTACTTCGAGATAAAGATGAGTACAATAGAACCATGAAATCACAGAATCGTGACATCACAAGTCCAAGTAAGTTCACAGGAATTCCAATATTCATGACAACAGTATCATCTCCATTTCCTTCAAGACTTAACTTCCTGCATATTTTCCTCAATCCACAAACTTAACCATATCTTTTTCAGACGGCCTTACTTCAGAATGGAATTTATAATTTAGTAGACGCTGTTGTATCTCACTGAGACCTCTTTTGGCACTGAGGTCCTTATTACCCTGATGCCAAGAGTTCAGCTGATCACAAATCACAAGTCCTGTGACTAAGAGAGCCATCTGACCTTATACTTCTTCCCAAAAGGAAGCCCTCACTCAAAGACTTGATGCTGCAGGAGTACAAAGACTCAGTTTCTTTATTTGGTACTAGGAGGGGCAACCGTGCCCATGGTTACAGCTGTGTGGCAGCTAAATTTGCTCCCTGCCCAATCCATCCTCTCTTGTCCCCCCACAGGTGTTCTCAGAAATATACAACAATAAACCTCCTGCATGCTAATCATAGAGTTTCAGAGTCTGTTTCCCTGGGAACCTGAGTTTCAACATTTGTTGCCAGACATGTTCCAAGAAAGGAGTCTCAAAAAATGGAATCATGGAGCTGAGTCACCTGCTGACCAGCTGCAGTGAAGAGCCCATCACCAGGTAGGTGAGCTAGGTTTGGACATCAATAGACAGGACTGCACTTATGAGTGTGTTACCCTGGGAATTTGAAAAATATGGAAGGAGATGCACGGTAAAGACTATGGAATTGGATAACTGGATTGGGTTTGATTGATGCATTGAAAAAAAAATCGAATGGCTTAGAACAATTAATTGCCAGTTGAAGTATAGGTATAAAAATTAAAGGACTTCCTTGGTAGCCACTGTGGTTTGATTGAGTTCCCTCCAAAATTCAGGTGTGACCGTATTAAGAGGTGGGGCCTTTTGGAGGTGATTAAACCAAGAGGATTTCTCTCTCATTAATAGGATTAAGGTTATTACAAAAGAGGCTTCGGATGGCATTCAGTTAACTTTCCCTTCTGTCTTCTGCCTTGTGAGACACAGTGTTCCTCTCCCTCAGAGGACGTAGCAATAAGGCACCATCTTGGAAGCAAAAAGCAGTCCACACCAGACAACTAAACCTGCCTGCATCTTGATCTTAAGTTTCCACGTCTCCAGAACTGTGAGAAAATAAATTTCTGTTCTTCTCACCTCCTGTAGCTGGAAAAACAGAAAAAAAGATGAGACACAGGACTTAATTATGAGTAGTCAAACTCTATAGTTGGTAGAATTCTTAACTTCAACAAATCTGCCACCTCAAGATGAGGGCTGAATTGAGACAGTCTGGAGCTCCGAAACATAGGATGAGGACATCTGGGTTCATGCAGTCAAAAAGATCAAATCCTCAGATCACCTGGAACCCTCTGAGCCAAAGTGGCCCACTGCTTTGCATTTAAAAGCGAGGTAGGGCTTTCTCTTATTGGAAGACACATGACTGCCCTTGTAAGATGTTACCACACTCTCCTGGCCATCAAACTAGTAACAACTATGGTCAACTCACAATATAACCTAGCAGGAATAGTGCTGGGCCTACTAACAGAGAAAGGGGCGAATCCCAGAAGAAACGATAGGATCTAGTCAACATGTGTTAGTAGGCACTGAGGAGTATCTGTGGGACTGGATCCTGGCTAGATCAAGAGAGATCAGAAATAATGTTGGAAATGGGGTGTTTATCTACTTCAAGATAGAAAGCACTTCCTCATGATCCAGGGTGCAAAGCCCTGCGGGACTCTGGGAGACAGCACTGACTGCTCTTGGAAACAGGACAAAAAGTAACAGATGATAGTAAGTGAACTAGAAATGTCAGACAGCTGGGGCAGACAATGGGAGAAGGAATCAAAAGACTCAGAGAAAGGAGCATGCTAGAGTGGGTGTATGACATGAGGCCGCAGACACCAACAACCAACTAGCTTCTGAGCAAGAGCCTGGTGCACATGCCATTTACAGAAGCAGTAACAGCGAGTTTGGGGAAAAGGGCCCTAGAATCTTGAGAAAGACCAATGGTGACTACCTTCCCTATGTCCTGTCTAACGTTAAGCTAGGACTAGCCTTCCTGACAGAAATGTGGGTGATAGGATGCCAACATGATGGAGGTCAGGTAGACGCCGTGATAAGCAGCAAGGTTGAAAGATGGCAGTTACAGAGATGGCTAAATCTACACAGTAAGGATACTGCTTCATCAACATCATTAAAAGAAAGCAAGGACAGTGTCTTAACTGTAGGGCTTTCTTCATTTCAGATTTCTTTATGGGATTAGCAGAAGCCACTGCTACAGCTTCCTCCATAACATTTCATTTTCTTGCTCTTGTGAATTCTTCTTCTCTTTTTCACTCCTGGGCATTGATCCCAAGAACACTTCATAATAAATACTTCCTAGCCACAATTATCAGAGTCTGGCAGTCTGTTTCTTGGGAAAGCTGACCTGGAACACATGAGCTATACTTACCAAGACTTCATGCAGATTCACTCCCACCATCATCCCTGGTCGTGGTCCCCACCCCAGGAGACATGTGTGATCCTGCCTGCGTGAACAGAATGACAGCCAGCCAGCCTGGGCCCCAGGATCTCTCATTTAGCTACTTTGCTCCCTTAATACACATGTGCTGCTGTAACAAAATACCACAGACTGGGCAATTTATAAAGAATAGAAATGTATTTCTATAATTCTGGAACTGGGAAGTCTAAAACCAAGATGACTGGTTAGGTCCCTCTTGTTGCATCCTCGCATGGCAGAAGATGGGAGAAGAGGGATGAAAACTGTGTCCTCACATGGCAGAAAGTGGAAGAAGAAGAGATGTAACCTGTGTTCTCTCATGGCAGAAAGATGGAACAGAAGAGGATAAACCCTGTGACCTCACATGGCAGAAGAGTGGAAGAGAATGAGCCAACCCCTGAAAGCCCTTTTTATGACGTTCCCAATTTATTCGTGAGGAAGAAGCCTTCATGACCCCACCACGTACCGGAGGCCCACCTTCAATATTGTCACCTTCGTGACTAGGTTCCAACATGAATTTTGGAGGGAAACACCACATCCACAACACCCTCTTTTCCTTCTTCAGGATTCACTGTGCCCATGTCTACCCCTGGCTAACCCTTCCTTTCTCCGGTGGGATATTGAATGAGTTTTTCTAATTGGACTAGGCCTGTCACACAACCAAATTGGCTCTACTCTCCTCTCATAACCCTCCTTCCTTGGCTTCTGTGATATGAAACAATTCTGGAGCTCTTCCAGTCTCACTAACTGTCTGTTTCCCAGATTCTTTGGTGATTTTCTCTTTCTCCTCCCTCGCAGTAGCACTCATTTTGTCCCCTGGTCTCTGACTACACTATTTTGCAGATCCCACTCACTCCCAGACCTTTAGCACTTATGAGCAGGCAAGTGACTTTCACATTTCCAGCCTTTTTCTCTCCCAGCTTCAATTCTATGTTTTCAGTGGCCCAACAGACAGATCCTCCATCCTATCAAAGACACAATGTCTAATACTAAATAATATTAACTCAGCAAAACTATTTTTTCCTGTCTTATTTACATGTTTTCTTAATGGAAATAGCCTCAATCCCATATAGTAATTTTTCCTTTACTCGTGTATTCACCTGCTTATTCTTTTACTAAAGAGACTTTCAGTGAGTATCCACTAATTGTCAGACATTGTGTTAGAAGTGGGAGAACAGGCATTAGTCTTTGCTATGATGAAGATTACAATCCAGGGAGAAAGAATCAATAAATCAATAGTTAATAACAACTATTAAAAGTATTGTGAATGACAGGAAATACACAGGCATCTAACCTACTCTGTGTTCTAAAACTTCTTCTCAAGTGAGTAGAAAATAGCTGGACAAAGAGGTGAGGACAAGCCGGGCTCGGTGGCTCAGCCTGTAATTCTGTGCTTTGGGAGGCTGAGGTGAGTGGATTGCCTGAGCCTGCGGGTACGAGACCCACCTGGGCAACTTGGCGAGACCTCATCTCTACAATTAAAAAAAAAAGGTGAGGACAGAAAGCATGTTGGGAAAAGCTTTTATGTGAGAAGAATATTAGGGTGTCTGAAGAGCAGGACACCATGTAAGCCAGCGCTGCTCAGTAAGGCTTTCTGTCTTGATGCAAAGGTTTGATATAGACCCTGGCTAATACAGTAGCCACTAGAAACTGAGAAACCAAGTTTTTAATTTGGTTTAATTTTAACTACATTTAAATAGTCACACGTGACCATTCTTTACTGTGTTGAAAATCAAAGATGTAGATATAGAACATTACCATCCATGCAGAAAATTCTGTTGAATATTGCTTCTGTAAAGAATAAAGCATAGAGAGTGTGACAGAAACAAAAAACCGAATACCACGCATTCTCACTCATAAGTGAGCACTAAACACTGGGCATGCAGGCACAAAGGCAAGAACAACACATACTGGGAACTTCTAAAAAAAGGAGGCTGGGGATAAGAGGTATACAACCACCTACTGGGTGCCATGTCCACTACTGGAAGGGAGAGAGCTTGCTAGAAGCCCAAACCTCATCTTTACATAATTTACTTTTGTAGCAAATCCTCTCATGTACCCCATGACTCTAAAATATTTTTTTTAAAAGAATAAAGAGTGTGAGATGAGACTAGAGGGGTAGCTAAAGCCAGATCATGCAAGACAAGCTCGTAGGTAACATGAGGAATTTGGGCCCCAGGAATAAGTGAAGGGGAAGCCACAGAAGAGGTTTAGACAGGGATGACATGTTCAGGTTGCATTGTAGAGATTCCCCCATTTCTCATGCCTGGTGGTTTGAGCAGCAGAAGTGGGTGAAACAAATATATGGAGTCACAAAGCATGTTCTATATTTAGTCAAGCAGATTTAGGCAGCAGGCAGCAATGTGGGCTCCCACATTTATCAAAGAATGAACCACCCTTGGATCTCATATATGCTTTTCAGTCACGGTTGCTGCCGTCTTTGGCTGAACTGACAATTTCTGAAGTCTGAAATTCCTGTGCTTCTCTTTGATTCACAATGACTAGGGTTGAGACTCACTGGGTTTTACTAAGGCCTTTGAATCATTTTCATCATCATGATCCCCACTTTAAAAAAAAATGAGGCTTGGCACCATCTCTTGAGGTTTTTGTAGTGAATCAGGAAGATCAAGTTGGCCAACCTCCTCAAGAGGGCTGACCACACTCAGGAAAGCAATATTTCAGAAGCAAACTTGGTTTAATTATGGCTTCTTCTGTCATATGGCCTTCTGAACCCATTTGCCTGGCTTAGCCTGGGTCCCTTCTAAACCTTTAACTTCTACTTATTCCCTGGATTATAAGCAATAAACTGGTATTGGCCTCCTGTGTCCAGATGACCTTGCCAGCATATTCATGTTCTAGTCTAAAGAGTCTACTTTTGAAAGCTTTTATTTTTAAACTTTTACTTTATTATCCACAATTTCCTCAAACTCAAACTATTAGAGATTCTCTTTTTTTTACATCCAAGTATGGTCTCTCTCTCTCTCGCTCTCTCTGTCTCAATTGCTGTCTCTCACCTCTCTCTCCTTATCTCTTATTTCCTTCTTTCATCTGTCCTTCCTTCTCACTCTCTGCCTCAAATTTGAATATATTTCTAATTATTACCTTTAATTACAAATAATGTCACTATTTCCTAAGATAAGACTTAAATACTACTGGCATATCAGAACATATCATTGCTATCTTTTAGGATAAGTATATCCTCTCATGCTGAATCATACTTAAATCATAAAAAAGATATTTTGCAGAGTACTTACATTGAGAAAAATTCTCAAACTATTTGCTCAGACTACAAAAGCCTAAACATTTTCCTGGTAATGTGTTTAGACTCACCAAGTGAAAAAAATGTATCGTAGAATTTAGTCAAATATCAATGTTTTCAAGAAAGAAACTCACAGCTTTTTCTCTCATATATTTGTAATGATAAAAACACACTTGTTTTTCTCAGACAAGGACATAAATATTTCCTGGTCTGATCCAAACATCTAGGATCTTTAAGAAAACTCATGTTTGAATGTCAAGAGAAGGTAGAGAAAATACTTTCCTTTTTGTCCTTGGTCACTGTCACATAGGATTCAGTCAAAGCAGAATCCTATGTTGAACATCAATGTTAATAAATATGACCATTTTGACAAAAGGCCAAGTTGACCTGACTTAATGAAGGTGAAAATGATGAAAACAAACAATGCCCTGTCCTGGTCCCTCTTGTTTAAAATGAGAAGCCAGGGTGATGCCTCATATACCTGCCACCATGCTCAGTAGTCCCCTGCTAGCTTTGATTCATGTGTATTGACCTGTGATGTTTCTGGGGAGATAATGCATGGAGACAATAAATGGAAAGATGAAAAACTAGATAGAAACTTCTGGGTTCAGTTTGACGTTTCAAGAACTTTTTCGTTTGTTTGTTTTTAGAGACAGGGTCTCACTCTGACAAGTACAGTGGTTCAATCACAGTTCACTGCAGCCTTGATCACCTGGACTTCTGGGATCCTCCCGCTTCAATCTCCCAAGCTGCTGGGACTACAGGCAACTGTCACAATACTTGGTCCATGTAAGGAACTTGAAAGTTGTCTCTCTCACCCTCACAATAATAACAAAGCAAAACAAACTGACAATTAATCACTTTTCTTACATCTATTAGGGAATCAAGGTTATAGGACAAACTGCCATCTTGATTCCAAAGATACAGGGGAAATCGGAAAGGAGCAACTGAGCTCAGTCTACTCAGGCAGAACTATGAAAGCCAGCAACTGGTAGGAACAATTTAATGTAACTTTGACAGATTGCTGGAGGCTGAGTGTAGACTGTTGAGAGTTTACTCAAATATCAGTGGCTCCAAGAAAGGAACTAACTTAAAGATTTTTCTTTCTTATATTTGTAATAATAGAATATACCTTATTTCTTAGACAGGGAGATAAATTTTCCCTGTTCTGATTCAAACATTTTCTAGGAATTATAAATAAACTCACATTTTAATAACAAGAGGGGGTAGAAGCTGCAGTCTTAGGAAGAACCCCTTCTTTCATCAAGTTGACCTCTGGGAACCCACCAAGTTCTCACAGTGAGGAGCCAGAAAGAAACCTCTCATGACCCTAATAGAGGGGAGGGAAAGTCACCATTTTCAAATACGCTTGTAGTGTTCTTCATGACAAAGTGCGAATCTCGAGGGAAGAGACTGCGCCATAACTTCATCTCACCTAGGGAGAAGGTATTTATACTTTAGCTTTGCAACTTCCCCTCTTTGGATAGGAAAGAAGCCCAGAAACACGTGGGAAGCCCTCATTCTAGGGAGATAGGCCTAATGAAAGACTGAGACTTAATCATAAGACTGTAGACCTCTCCTTCCTTCATAACATAACCACAGCGATAGAACCCAGTATACAGAGTATACACTGCAAATACTGCAAGGCACACACTCTTTAAGGAGATGTTCCCAGAGAAGCTCAAAGAAAAGGGGGGAGTTAAGATAAGGACCCTAGAGGAATGTGAGACCTACAGCTACTGCATCCAAAGCAAACAGCCCCACTCTGAGCCATATCAACACAAAACCTCACACTAAAGGTCTTTTTTCCAGTTCCTATTACCAATATATCACATCTGGCTCTTAAAAATAAGTTGTAAAGTGTGCAAAAGGCAATAAAAATTACAGTCAGAAGATATGAAGCCAGACAGAGACCCAAACTGAGATGTGACATGAACTTTGAATTACCAACAGAAAACTGGAAATACCTATGAGTAAATGCTAAGGGATCTAATGGAAAATGTAGACAACATGCAAGTGCAAATAAGTAGCATAAGCTGAGAGGTGAAAATTCTAAGAAAGGATAAAATAAATGACAGAAATCAAGGATATTGTAGCAGGAATGAAGAATACTTTGGTAGGCTCATCGGTAGATGAGGCAAGGCTAAGGACAGAGCCAGTGGCTTGAAGATATGTCAATAGAAAATTATCAAGCTGCAATGCAGAGAGGAAAAATAATAGAAAAAGATCAGAATATCTAAGAATGGTGGGACCATTTCAAAGTTGTAACACAGGCTTAGATGCTACAAGGTGAAGAAAGAGCAAAGCAGAAGAAATATTTCAGTAACAACTGCTGAGAACTTTCTAAAATCAACAGCAAACACCAAACCCTGGATCTGGGAGCCTCAGAGAACACCCAAGAGAGTAAATAACAATGACAAAATAACTAAACTTTGGTATATCATATTCAAACTGCAGAAAACCCAAAACAAACAAGGATAAGAATTATCATCCTAAAATTTGTGAGCAAAAAGAGAATATAATGAAGCATTTAAAGTGGTGAAAGGAAAAAGCCACCTATGTAGACTTCCACATTCAGCAAAATTATTCTCCTTCAAAAGTGAAGGAGAAATAAAGACTTTCTCAAACAAACACTGAGAGAATTAATTTTCATAGGCATGTTCTTCAAAAAATGTTAAAAAGTTCTTCAAGAAGAATGAAAGCAGTATGTCAGAACTTGGATCTACATTAAGAAAATTTGATAGATGAGGTAAAATAAAGTTTTTTATTTCTATTACTTTAAGTTGTCCTAAAATATATCTGTTTAGAATGATAGTGGCAATGCATTGGGTTGTTGTAGTTTATGCATTAGTGAATAGTAACAATGATAAAGGGGGGGGAGAAAGGAGTTTGGGAATGTTCTATTGTCAGGGCCCCAAAATGCACACGAAGTGACACCGTGTCATGTGAGCATAAATGTAGATTTGTGGTAAATACATATTGCAAATTCTAGGGCAGTCACTTAAAAATGGAAAAGAAAATACATAAGAAGTCTAATTAGTACTCTAGGAAAGAAGAGAAAATAGAATCAGATAAAATGTTTAATTGAAGCCAAAGAAGGCAGAAAGAGGAGAGAGCAAGAAAGGAAACAGTTATAAACATGGTGAATATTAGTCTAAGTGGAATTAGAATCATTTAAAACATGATTGGTCTAAATACACAAATTAAAGGAGATTGTAAGAGTAGATTTTAAAAATCCAACTATGAGTTGTCTATAAAACATTCACTTTAAATATAGAGTCACATAGGATAAAAGTTAAGGGATTGATCCATTAATAAGCGATACCAAAAAATAGATGTATCAAATGACCCAGCAATCCTACTACTGCGTGTATAAATTAATGTGACATAGGGATAGCTTCCCTCCCTTGTTTATGGCTGCACTATTCATAGTAGCCAAGATATGCAAACAAAATAATTGTCCATCAACAAATGAAGGAATGGATAAAAAGATATGTGATATATATACACAGTGGAATATCATTCAGTCATAAAAGAGAACAAAGTTTTGTCATTTGTGACAGCATCGATGAACCTAAAGGGTATTATTTTAAGTGAAATAAGCCAGGCAAAAGAAGATACACACTGCATGATCTCACTCATGAGGAATCTAAAAATGTTCATCTCAATTATGAGATGGGTAGAATAGTGGTAACCAGGCTGGGCTCGATGGCTCAGCCTGTAATCCCAGCACTTTGGGAGGCCGAGGTGAGTGGATTGCCTGAGCCCGTGGGTTCAAGACCCACCTGGGCAACTTGACGAGACCTCATCTCTACAACAAATCAAAAAATTAGCTTGGTGTGGTAGCACACACCTGTAGTTCCAGGTACTTGGAAGGCTGAGGCAGAAGGATCACCGTAGCCCAGCAGGTCGAGGTTGCGGTGGCCGGAAGGCCACTGCACTCCAATCTGGGTGACAGAGTGAGACTCCAACTCAAAAAAAAAAAAAAAAATAGTGGTAACCAGATGCTAAGGTGGTTAGGGAGAGGGAGAGATGTGGAGATGTTGATCAAAGAATATAAAATTACAGTTGGATAGGAGAAATAAGTTCAAGAGTTCCATTGCATAGTATTGTTAATAACAATAGAGAGTATTCTTGGAAAATGCAAAGATAGTAGATGATAAGTGTTCTCATTACAAAAATGATAACTGTGTAAGGTAATGTGTTTATTCATTAGCTAAATTTAGCTGTTCCACAATGTGTATATTCTTTAAAACATCATGTTGGATATAATAAGTGATTTATGTTTATCTGTCAATTTAAAGCAAGTAAAGGTATTGAAAAAGACATACCATGCTAATACTAATCAAAATAAACCTGGAGTAGCGATAGCGATATCAATTTCAGAACAAGTATACTTTAGAACAAGGACAATTATCAGCTAAAAAGAAGGGCATTATATTATAACAAAGGGGTCAATTTTCTAAGAAGACGTAACATTACTTAGCCTGTATGAATTTTACATTAGTGTATCAAAATACATGAAAACAAAAAAACTTACGGAATTTCAAGAAGTAGACCAATTCACTACTAAGGAGTCTTCAATGTCCCCCCTTTGGTCATTGATAGATCAAAGAGGCAGAATGTCAGGAAGACTATCGTTGACCTTAACAGCACTATCAATCAACTTGATCACATTGGCATTTATAGACTTCTCCTTTCAACAATACCAGAGTACAAATTCTTCCCAAGTTCATAAAGAACACAGACTAAGATGAACCACATTCTGGGGCTTACAGCATACCTTAAAAACCTTAAGTTAATAAGAATTACACAAAGAATGTTCTTAGACAATGATGGAATTAAATAAGTAGTCAGTAAGGCATTCAGCTATTTGGAGATTGAATAACACATTTCTAAATAACACATGGGTCTAAAAACTCTCAAGATAAATTAAGAAATACTTGAACCAAAAGAAAATGAAAATACAACATATTAGAAATTGTGGGATGCAGCAAAGAGGTGCTTAGAGAAATAGCATTAAAGCATGCATTAGAAAAAATAAATATCTAAGATAAATAATCTAAGTTTCCATTTCACAAAACCAGAGAAATAAAAGTAACTGAAGCTTAAAGCAAGCAGAAAAAAAGAAAGAAAAATTAGAGCAAAAATCAATGAGGTGGAAAACAGTACAGAAGATAAATGAGTCCAAATACTTAAAATGAAAAAAAAAGATTAATAAAATGGATAAACTACTATCCAGGCTCTTCAAACATTAGAGAGAGAGAAATTGCCAACATAAGGAAAATGAAAGCACAATAGTCACTATTGAGCCCACGAAAATTAAAAGGATAATGAATAAATATAAGCAGCTTAAAGCTAACAAATTTGATGACTTAAATGAAATAGACCGATTATTTGAAAGTCATAAACTGTCAACATTTACACAAAGAGAAATATATAGTATAAAATAGGCGTATCTCTACTAAATAAATTGAATAAATAATTCATAATCTTCCCAAAAAGAGAGCATAGGCTCAAATGGTTTCACCGGTGAATTCTACCAATTGATACTATATATCCACTAAAGTAAGATATGGTATCAGTTTTTCACAATCTATTCTAGAAAACAGAAGCTGAAGAAATACTTCTTAATATTCAATGAAATGATCAATATCCTAATAAGAAAACTAGGTAAAGGCATTACAAAAAAGAAAACCTATAGACCATTATGTCTTATAAACAGAAATTCAAAAATCCTCAGGAAAATAGTAGCAAATCAAATTCAATAATGTACAAAAATAATTATATCAAATGGGATTTATTCCAAGTATGTAGGCTGAATTAATATTCAATTGTTTGATCATAGAATCGGCCATATCAATGAGGTAAATAAGAAAAATAACACAAACATATCAACTGATGCAAAAAAATCATTTTACATGATTTTGGCATTTAGACAATATTAACACATGACTTGCGAAAAAAATTAATAAGCTGGGCTTTTAAAAAACATAATGTAAATTCAGAAAGCTAGGAATATAAGAAAACTTTATCAACTTAATAAAGAACATCTATAAAACATCTACAGCTACCATAATACTTAATGGTGGGAAGAAGGATGCTTTTCTGTTCTCTGAGATCAGGAACTGGACAAGGACATTCTTTCTTACAATTTCCATCCCAAAACATACTGAAAGTCCTCACTAGTGAAGTAGACTAGAAAATAAAGGAAAATATAAGCAGATTGGAAAGTAAGAAATAAAACTGTCTGGGGTCGGTGGTTCAACCTGTAATACCAGCACTTAGGGAGGCTGAGGCGAGTGGATTTCCTGAGCCGACGGGTTGAGACCAACCGGGACAACATGATGAGACCTCGTCTCTACAACAAATAAAAAATTAGCCAGACATGGGAGCGCACGCCTGTAGTTCCAGCTACTCGGAAGCCTGAGGCAGAAGGATCTCCAGAGCCCAGCAGGTCGACACTGGGGTAGCTGTGAGCTTGCCACTGCTCTCCAGCCTGGGTGGCAGAGTTAGACTTCAACTCAAAAAAAAAAAAAAAGAAAGAAAGAAAAGAAATAAAACTGTCTTTGTTCACAGATAATTTGATTATCTACGTAGAGAACCTCAAAGAAGACAAAGACCAAAACAATGTTGAAATATTGGGGACACGGCATAATGTATTTATTGTAACTCATAGAGCTGTACACAGAGTGAATCTCAAAGCAATTTTAAAAGATTATTTAGGAGGTTGAGGGACAGTACCAGGAAGAACTGCAGATTATGATGAGAAAAATCTAACTGTATTAGAAGTGAACAAAACAATCTCAGTCAAGACAGTAAGGTCACAGGTGCTGGTGTAACTTTCCAAATTAGTGGAATCTGTTAGACTGAATGCTGTTCTTTCTTGATGAAGGCATTTCCCAGGGGGGCACAGGTTCACAATTCTAATACCACTTATACATGTGTACTGGAATTGAACAAATACGTTAAGACAGAACTTGGGAACCACGTTTCTCACTGCTGGAGCAGAAGCTTCTAGATGAACAGGTAAGGAAGCTCCCCTCTTCCGGGCTTGCATATGGCACTTTGTTCATGGTGTCTTCACTTGGCGGAGAGCAAGTCAGCTCTTAGTCTCTCTTTCTCTTCTCATAAAAAACACTCACCACCTTACCACCTCATCTAATCGCCTCCCAGAGGCCCCACCTCCAAATACCTCCACACTGAGGGTTAGGGCTTCAACATAGGAATTTTGAGGGAGATACAAACATTCAGTTTATTATAGGGTTATGATTGAAAGTATAAAATAATATAACCATGAGCCCATATTGATACAACTAAATGATTGAACAGATGGGAGAGAAACACTAATCTCCCATGCACAACAATTTCACATAATTGATGTGGATACTTCGCCCTCTGAGAGGAACGCAACCCCCACTTTCTAAGTATGATAAACCCAATGAGTATTTGAGGAAAACAAGCATGGAAGCCTGACTTGGAGGATGAATTTGCGTCATCTAGAGTAGCAGGGGTTAGGCCAAGTTGGGACTAAATTTGACAGCCTTGATTATAAGACTAAGGACTAAGGGCTTTTGTTCCAATGTGAAGCCTTCTGTATATATGGGAAGAATACAGGATGGTCTTTTAGGAAGAGGTATCTGAGGATGGCAACACAGACAGAAGAGGGGAGATTGCTTATGTGACTAGTGCTTCGTATTATATGTGCACACAGATGAGCTAGGATGGTAATTAGGATGGCCCAGGGGATGGAAACTGTAGAGGGGCATGAAAGAGAGAAAGAGAAAGCAAGCAGGCATGGAGGTGAAGGAGAAGGAACAGCCCTGAGTGTACTCAGCTTTTTATTCAACTGATATCGGTTCTCCCACATTTTCTTTGCTGACTGAACCCTCCAATTCTGTTGAGGTCGCAGAGTTTTCAGCTAAGAATATGTCTTGCATCCCCTTGCCTGAAGGAGTGCCATAGGGCCCAGTTCTGTCCATGAGAGGTGAGCAGAAGTCTAACAGAAAACAGTGTTTCCCTGAAAAGTCAGACAGTTCTTGCTAGCATCTCCCTTTGTCTTTTCCCCCAGCCTCTTCTCTTAATATCAGAAAAGGATCAGACAGGATTCCTTGAGAAGTGGCAACCACCTGGAAACAAGAGGAAGATTGCCACATGCAGGGAGGGAGGAAGAGGCAGGTTCTTCACAACGTTTACAGCTTTCTCTGGACTTCATGCTGCATGTCAGGAAGAGGAAACACTGAGCCAACCAAGTATGGTCGGATTTCTTTTACAATCCAAATTGAAACAGAATAAAAACTCACTCAAAGAGCTTAAGCCCTAACATATTAGGAAATAATGCCTTCTTAATTCTCAACCCAGGGTAATCTGATAAGAACCAGAGGGAGGTTCTTCTCGACAGGGACATCTTTCTCAAGTAGGCGCACCACGGCTTGGAATCACAGCCAGGGCACTGGGCATCATTAGGTCTATGTTCATTCAGGTTGCAGAATAATCTAAAAATGCTTTGTGTTCTGACAGCTTGGATCCATGGCTCTGTCTACCACAGTGGTTATCACTTCTCAAGGTTCTTCAAAACTAAATAAGTGGTTACGAGTCCATTTCCACATAGGTGGTAAAGGGAAACCCCTCGCCAGGTAGATGAGTCCTTCTGCATGCATGAGGGGCACCTGTGAAAAAGAGGATGGCCTGCACACAACTACTGTGTCACCTGAGCACCTCTTCTGCTGGCCATGGAGATCATTAACACAGATTTGTTACAGTTGTAGACCCTTCAAAGGAAGGGGATGCAGATCCATTTATATATAGACCAAATTCATTTTATATTCTTTGGCACTTGAGATTTCAGGGCCTAGAAATCATCATCATCCCTCAGTTCCCAGGTGACAGTCTCTCAATCTGCCAACATTTTTGTGAGGACATGGAGTACTTCACAACAGCCACCAAGCTCTCTCTTCTATTCTCACACAAATTGCAATGAATACATTAAAGAGATTTGGATTATTGTGCAGTTTTGCTTTGGTCTGTTGGGACAAGGGAACGGGAGAAGCAAGACACAATGCACAACTAATTAATTAACTCAATAAATATTTGTTGAGTGCCTGCAATTTGCCTGGCACTGTTGCAAGAGCTGTTGACACAGAAGTAAACAAAACATGTGAAAATCATGCCCTCATGAAGTATATATAGAGACAGATGAGTCACGAAATAAATAAGTAGGATGTGTAGAATGTCAGAGAAAATACTATGAAGAATAGAGAGAAGGAGTGTTGAAAAATGGAGAGCAGCTAGTGTTATAGGTTGAAAAGAGGCCATTTTGGTAATATTAGATAGTCATTTAGAAAAGACTTATAAACTTGTATTTATTTATTTTTTTTGTAACTGAGTTTGGCTAAATGTAAAAGTCACTTGGGTTCAAAAGTGTACATTTTTCCTATTCCCCTCCCACCTCCGATCCCAGTTTTTTCTCTCCTAGCACAACCTTGCCCGACTGGCCAGTCTTATCTAGTAGTCCTTGCTGGTGCTGAAGAAAAAACAGCCAGCAAGCCAGACTACCTAATGATTAGAAGGGTGGACTGAGGCTGACAGAAGTGGTGCGCCTGAAAACTTGGAGTAAGCATTGCTCACCTCCCATCCATCTGTGAATACAAGGACATTGGACTGTTATAGGCTAGGGCTCTGGGAATAAAAAATGACTACAATCATGTTTTAAAACAATTTAAAGCTATCATCTTAAATGTTATGACTTTCCCTTCCTTCCAAATATTGCAATTGTCTGTCCCTTTCTCTAAAAAACACTGTAAAAGAACGTATTATAAATTCCAAAATGTTATCTAAAATGTCAACATGACCAGGAGACTTTGTGTCGTGTCAGTGGTCACGTATTCAAAATTATTACTATAAATCTTGAGTCATGGTAAAGCTACACATAGGCTTCAGCCTCAGAGTGGGTAGAGGGCTATGAATTTGGGGCATAAATACTGGAATGAATTTGTGTTGCTTGGAGTGGGTTTTTTGACAATGATGCCAACCTGTCTCCCTATAACCTGGTTATAGAAATTAAACATTCCCTTTTCACCTAGTCTCTGCCTCTCATATTTTAATTGACTGCAAGGGATAACAGCTGATTGACCAGTGTTAAATAAAGTGTTTGTCGGATAATAAGGTCTTGTGAGAAAATAACAATGGCAGGTGATCTGGAGGAGAAGTGGGTGGACCCATGTGGATGATCCAACAAGGAATATGTACAGTGAACTCTTCTGAGGAAGCAGACATTGGCTCTTCTTCAGGTCAGTGATTAGGCTAAGACAGTCACTATGGAAAATGTGTTGACATTGTCCACCTTCTTTATACATAATCACTGTGAAAAGACTACTTGTTGTTGCATGTTTGATACTGAAGATACACACCACTATGGCAAAGGAGTTAAATAAAGTCTAAACACATGATACATTGTAAGACCATGTCTTATATAGCTATTGTAATGGTGCCAAGCAAATTGCGGGCATTCAATAAATATTTATCAAGTGAGTTAATTATTTGTGCTTTGTGTTTTGTTTTCTTAGTCCCTCATCCCAAGAGATTGTGGTAACACTGCAAAATAATCAAAATCTTACTGAGTGTATTTGTTGCAGTCATGGAAAGGAAGAAATAAAATATAAATAACATGGGACTATGCAGGGATATCTGAGTGGAAAAGAGTTATTCACAGGTACATATTTTTTTGTTTTTTTATGGAGCAAATCAATTTTTTCTTTAAAATTTCTCTAACTACAACTGTATAATCATGCAGAAAGAAAAAAGCATCAAATTATTGTTAATTCCATCAAGTAAGTCACATAAGCTCTAGAAGTGTGTCTGGAATTATCCTACTTTATTTTAAGCTATTCAAATAGGGGCTACACCGCTAAGCAGGATGGAGTGACTCTGTGTGTTGCTTTGATTTGTCACAGCGAACCTGTGATTAAAAGGAGTCAACCATGACAAGCTGTGTCTCCAGGGTTGCCAATGTCCGAGCTGCCCCTGACTTCTAATTTGTTTTTATTTACTCACCAACACACATAGCAGGTACCATGTGTCAGGTATGAAGAGATTTTCCAGGATGGTCATGGCTGTGGTGGTGATGACAGTAACAGCTGCTGTTTCTGGCATTTGTCCAAACACTGTGCATCCTTTGATCTCCTGAACAGCTCTACCAGGTAGGTGTTCATACTTCCTTGTTTCTAAGGTAAGAACATTGAGGGGGTGAGATGTTATGTCACCTGCCTGCCAGGACACTGTTGGACAGTAGTAAAAGCAACATGTAAAACTAGATCAATCTGAACGTATTCATTTCAACCACACATGAAAGGCAAAGTAAAAACATTCTTATAGGACCAAAGGGAACCTCAGCTATGTTTTAGGTAAGCCTCACCTTGAAGGTGAATTGGAATTCACCATTTTGGGTCATTTGTGTGTTGGGGACGGGGGTGCAGAGAGATGTAGACATGGAGTTTCAGAGTTTTCAAGGCCCACTAGAACCTGCTCAGGTCCTTAGCTGCATCTAGACATAGATAAAGGTTACTACATGCACATCTGGGTTGTAGGAGGCATGTGGTCCTCAGGTGAAACCAGCCATCAGCCCCACTTACCAGATAAAGAGACACACCAGAAGTTTCTTAGTCGAGTTATAGACAGTGTGCCTGCTCACAACAGGTGGTTGGTGGCTTTGCAAATCCATGTGGAATGAAGCACGCTGCATGGTACAGCATGAATGGGCCTTAGAGGCATCGTGTAGAGTGAAAGAAGGCAGACACGGAACACACACTGTGAGACTCCATCTATAGGAAATGTCCAAAAAAGGCAAATAGATAGAGACAGAAAGTAGATTTGAATTTGCTTAGGGAGAGGGGTTGGCTGTAAGTGTGCAAAGGAATTCTTTGTGGAGTGATGTGGATGTTCTAAAATTAGATTGTGGTGATGGCTGCACAGCTCTGTAATACACTAAGATCATTGCTTAAAATGAGTAAATCATATAACTTATAAATTGCACCCCAATAAATCTGTTCATAGCAAAAAGTCCAATGAATGGCTTGTCTGTCGAACATTTATTTCTAACTACATCTCATTTAAAAAACTATAATGAGGTTCAGTGTGAGGTATTTTATAACACAGAAGAGTTATAAGCAGCTTATGTGTTTAACCATAAGGATTAGTTAAGTAAGTTATGGTAGCACCATGTGATGAGTTCTGTGTGTCTTAGATGTTAAACTATGTCTAGAAGATGCATGAAGTGAGTAAATTATCATGACATACACCAGATGAAATATAGACTGCCAAATCTCTGCTCAGTGATGTGATTGTAACACATGTATGTTCATACACAGTGTGTGTTAATCCCTGGTTCTGTCCCTCTTTCTATTGTTGTTGACTTGGACATTAGAAGGATATGTTATTATGACTGAGATGGTGTTCTAATTCTAAACCAATTGACACCAGCCATCAAGAAAAAACATTGTCCCATTTTCTAGGACAAATTCTTCTGTGCAGCCAAGGCAGTGAGTAGAGAGCAGATTAAAATATGTGATTTTTTTATTGCTAGGGAGATTAGCCTTGGTTG
Source organism: Carlito syrichta (assembly GCF_000164805.1). Classification (NCBI taxonomy): domain Eukaryota; kingdom Metazoa; phylum Chordata; class Mammalia; order Primates; family Tarsiidae; genus Carlito; species Carlito syrichta. Next base: position 632,736 of record NW_007247876.1, on the reverse strand, counting down.
AGGCAAGACATTGGGAGAAAAAAACATAGGCAATGCCTGAGAGCTCTCTTTCACGAGGCCTAGTTAAACCTGTTTACACATCATGTAGAACCTTTTCCAAAACTCATCCTCAGCTCTGGTGCAGACTCCTTCCTGCCAGCCAAGAGTGCTCTGCTTCTACTGTTTCCTTCGTTGGCAAATGTTTGACTTTTGTTTTTAATTTCAACATCACTATAAGACACTAGCCCCACTGGAGTCACAGCAAGTGGAGCATGGTTTAGTCATTGAGATGCTGAGCTCTGCTCAATTCATACCAAGCACGTGCTTGGGCTCCCTTCCGTGTTTGTCTCTTCTTAAGGTCCCACATGCCTGCACATTTCTTCTGCAAATTCACCAACTTCTCTTCTGCTATTTCTATCAGTTTATCTTGACAGCTCATGCTTTTCTAAGGCAGCAAATTCCCATCTGATTAATAGTGGCCTTCTAGTCCATTTGCACAATAATTACTAGAAATAAATTTAAACATTTAATAATGGTGTCCTCTGGATGGTGGGATTATGGCAGATTTTTATTCTTTATACTGTTTTGCACATGTCAAATAGATTTTTCACTTTGCATGCCTTCTAAAACTATGCTTTGCATTTATAATCTAAAAGGGTATGCCAATTAATTTCTTGCTGTTATTTCTTTTGTTTCTTCACATTAAAAAAATCTACAGCCAATAAGTGTTTAGCGCAGTTTCTTAACCTTGGCACCATTATCATTCTGGGATGAATGATTCTCTGTTGTGGGGAATGTCCTGTGCATTGTAGGATGTTTAGCTCCATCCTTGGCCTCTACCCACTAAATGCCAGTAGTACCCTCCACTTGTGACAATAAAAATGCCTGAAGACATTGTCAAATATTCCCTTGTACGGGTGGGAGGGAGACAGAATCAGCACAGGTTGAGAATCGCCATCCTAGTGGTTCCTTCTTGGTCTCTTCCACATTATTTCCATTGTCTATCTTTGTCTCTGTAGTTACTCCAGGGATGTAGAATGTGAAATCCTCTGTGGGTGGGTCTGGCCTTCCTAGTATGTAAATGTCTTTGTGGGAACCAAGCTATTATCCTCTGGGGACACAAGACCGCAAAAACAATTGTCTGAGAAATTACTTGGAGCACAGGAAAATTTTATAATCTCCAGGTGTGTCCTAGGCCTTTTTGCTGCCCATTTATTCTTCACACTTGGTTAGCAATGAGTATTAAATCACAATGACAATGTCTCCAATCAGCTAAGAACATACCTCACTGTACACAATTGTGAAGATTTGGGATATACACATCAGATACTGTATGTTGCACTTACCTCAAAACCAGTCTCTATGCTGCTAGTTTCTTTTACAGAACTATCTTTCCAATCCTTTTTCACAGTGAAAATTTTACCTTAAGGTTCTGAGGTCTTCCTAAACTTTAGGGTAATTGAGATGGTCCGCTAGTTATATGAACATTTGATTGATAACAATAAGCATTTTTCTTACAAATATAATTAGTTGACTTGTGTACTCAGATGTATGAATCATAAAAAGTAAAATACTTATAAGTTTAGTTTTAGCAGTTTTAATTCAGTGGCTTACTAAATCAATAATTCACAGTACATCTGTAATAATCATTGCATAATGATCCACCAAAAAACATCTGTCTTCAAGTTATGTACTAATTTTTAAAATACTTTCATCATCCAATAGTATAAATGTTAGGCTAAATTCACTTCCTTTGAAAATACTGATTACCAGATGCTTTCTATAACCAAACAAAAGCATAACACTTGAATAATTTATCACATGAGGGGCTCAATTTTTATGGTTATATCTGAGTTTTGCAGAATGATAATCAATACTGTAGATATAGTATTCTCTTGGCCCCATATATCTTTCCTCCTCATCTTTGCCTGGAAAACAATTTATTCTCTCTTCAAAATGCAGCTTCATTTCTTCTCTGCCTTTGTGAAATTCTCCTTGACTTCTTGAGTTTGTGATTCCCTTTGATCTTCTGATAGCTGTTTGAATCAATTAAAACTCTTTATTACGTGGCATCTATTAAACCCCTTGTTGCATTGCATCTCTAGAACTCTTGTTATATTGTATCTATTAAACTCTAGTCACATTATATATATTAAACTCTTGTTATGTTGTATCTATTAAGATCACTTCCTCCCATGTTGCCATTCCCTTTCTGAACCTACAGTGTCTCAGAAGGCAGAGATCCTTAATATTTTCATTCTTTAATAAGCATTTATTAAATACCTAATTTGGTGCAGGCACCATAACATCTAGAGGTTTTTTTTTTTTGAACCTCTACTTATAAGTTGCTTTCCATCCATGGAGGAGACAGAAAAGCAATTCGAAAACAGCAAGGAGAACACCATGAGGTGGTCCAGCCCAGGTAGGCTGGTACAGCTGAGTTCAAAGTCTCTGCCTAGGCAGGGACTCGGGGAGGGGCTGCTGACAGAAGTGTCATCTAAATTGAGTTTCCACAAATAAAGAAGCATCATGAGCACTGGAGAGGGAGGTTAGTAAGAAAGGTCGGGATGGAATCAGAAGCAGGACCAGCATCACATACATGAGGTGCTGGACGTGGGGACTGTTTTGTTGGCCTTAGGTCTCTCCCTGCTCAGTCACTGCCTGATTGCTTGTGTTCATGAAATTATTAGGAAGCTTTCTGAAGGATAGAAGCTCTGATGTACCTACGTTTATTTGACTGTGTGATCCTCTGTGTTATCTCAAAAAGAAAGAAGAGCAGACGGTCACTGGCCCGATGTGGAGGTTTGTGCATGCTGAAGAGAGAGAGTTGGACACTGAGGAGCCTTCAGCTTGATGAAAGAGAAGGTTATGACCATCTCCTGGAAGTAATTCATGAAGAGAGAATAGGGCGAAGTTGTGGAATGACTTTGTGGGACTGGGGCATGGACACAACTGCAGGAGTGAACAGAGTCCAGGAAAGCTCTGTTGAGGTATGGACCAGGAGTTTCTAGGGCCTCAAATCTGTACTGGTGTCGCCACTTTCTTCAGAAGGACCAAGTAAGGAGCAGAAAGACAGAGGAGTGCAAATGCCAGTGTAAAGAAAAGGGACAAAAAAGTTGTGGATATTGACAAACAAGTACAAAAAACCAAAGGCTAATTTATTCTCTGTTCTCACTTTCCACCATTGGTACAAAATATAGTTTCAGGTTCCTGCTTCATTTAAAACACAGATTTCAGGTTATGGACAACTGATTCTGTCCTTAATATGAAAAAGATAGACTAGCAGGATGAGGAATGATGTGTCATATCTCATTATTTACTAGAAGATAAACCAATGACTTTCTGCATTTAAAGGAAAATAGAGAGCCTTCTAAAAAGTCATTGCAGGGCCAGGTGTGGTGGCTTATGCCTGTAATTCCAGCACTTTGAGAGGTAGAGAAGAGAGGATTGTCTGAGCCCAGGGGTTTGAGACCAGCCTGGGGCAACTTGATGAGACCTCGTCTCTACAATAAATCAAAAAAATTAGCTGAACGTAGTGGCGCATACCTGTAGTTCCAGCTACTTGAAAGGCTAAGGCAGACGGATCACTTGAGCCCAGCAGGTCTAGGCTGTGGTAGTCATGAGCACGCCACTGCACTCCAGCCTGGGCAACAGAGTGAAACACCAACTCAAATAAATAAATAAATAAATATTTAAAAAGTCATTGCAGGGATGGGTGGGTCTCCTATAAATAACATTCCCCAAAGGACACTAGTACACTGAAGCTTTATCAAGAAAATCCCTAATTCATAAAATTCGCATTTGAAAAACCAAGCCAGGTGTTGGAAATCTTTTAACATAAAGATGCAGATAGTAAAATATTTAAAGCTTTGTGAAGTCATGGGCTTTGTTGTAATTATTCAACTCTGCCTCATTTCAAAGCAGCCTCAGACAAAATGTAAATGTGTGGATGCAACTGTGTTTCCATAGAATTTTATTTGCACAAGCAGGTGGTCTCCAGATGACAGTTTACTAATCCCTGATCTAAGCTAAGGTTTTGTTTATTTCTTATCTGTAAAATAAGTAGTCGTGTTCTAATTAATTATTGTATAAATCTTTATTTTTATGTTGCTTACTTAAATTAAGTCCTATGTTTTAATCACATGTTTCTCCTAGTAAGTATAAAAGTAAAAGAAAGAAAAGACAGGATTCAGTAACACGTAATGAACAGAAACGTTCACAATTAATTTATCATTAGCAAAATGCTTTTTGGAATCCTGAAAATTATGTCTGGAAGGCCTTTACCATAATAATTAGCAGAAATTCAGAATTTGAAATGACTAGTTTTCCAGATGGAATACAACTTCTGGGATCTTTGGAGAAATGTTCTGTGGAAGCAGCGTAATTACAGCAAGACATCACAACATCCCTTCATTTTTAGGGAAATGGCCTTTAGCATATGACAGCAGCTTGAATATGCTCCTTTTCAGAAGAAAGTGGAAATCATTACGCCTTAGAGTCAACTGCAATTGTGTTTGCATTTGTTGTGGGAACAATTTAAACAGCAGTTCAGTAATAGTTATGACCGTTTTCTAAAATTCATGTTAATTAGCATGCTTTATCTTGATTTATTCCATGATGCTTCACAGAGACAGCAAGATCAAACAGCATCAAGGCAAAAAAGGGGCGTGTCCTAGAGGAGGGCACAGCACCAGCCTGGAGCACCTGACGCTGTGCGTGGCATGAACTCCTTAGGGTCTCCTGCTGTAGGCTGTGGGGAGTCACAGGGCCCTGAAGGCAAATCTCAAACCCAAGTCCGGAAACTAGAGCCAGCACCAGCTCAGAAGACAAAGGTGGAAGACTCTCCTGGGGGAAGGCTTTCAGGACAAGTATACTCAGAAGAACCATGCCCCAGAGTGCTGACTGAGGGGTCAGTTGTTTCATCTGCTCAGAATTGCTGTGCTGCAAATTATTAACCACAAATTGTGTCATCATGGAAATAATGCTAACATCATTCTCATATTTTTTTCATATCCTGAACTTTCAATCTCAATTATAATCATTTTCTCTCATATTAAGCCTATGAAACAGTGGGCCAACAGTCACTATTTAAAAAGAGGAAAGGGATTAAAAGAAACCAAGACCACCTCTTACATGACAGCTAGGCTTCTTCTCTTTTGTGTCTTAGCCTTTCATTTATTTTATGTAGTGACACACACAATACAGCTGTGCAGCTTGAGAAAATGTTATCATGAGACCATCGTGCAGGAGCGTGAGCAAGTACTGTGACATGCTTCTCGACATTCTGAAGGGGCCTGTAGGCCTGACACCTGTACCCTGCTGATGTTTTTATCACTGCATCACTGCTGGTATTGGCAAAACATTGCTGTACATAGAGTGATGATATTGATGTGGAAGCATCCTTTAACAGATTGGAAGCTTGTAAACTTTAAGAAGTAGAATACTCTAAATAAAGAATTTATGTGACCATTCTCAGGGAGATGAGGCATAAGTCAGTCATAAGCAACTACCAGGCTGGGATAGACGTACTGCAAGGGGAAGCCTTGATACCTGGAAAGGTGAGGAGAGAGGAGGCAGGTGGGGCACTGGAGGCAGGTGGATTCACTGCATAGCACAATCTTTGTAATACCACTGAGGAGGCAAAATTAGTCATGGGGTAGAGATGGTTGCGTGAGAGGCTTATTGGATTTATTCTAAAGATTGAGATGAATAATTTCATATAACTCAAGAGCAAGTTGAGCATGAAAATCTACAGAATGGTTTAAGGCATAGGGTGAAAGTTTAAAAGCTGAGATAAAGTAATGCATACTCCTGCTTTGTACATAATACAAGAAACACAATTTCTCTTAGAAGGGTTTATTATTCCTATAATTACAAAAATATCTAAACTGACTCTAGATGAAACAGAAAGCCTTGAAGAAAACACAACTTAAAAATGAGCAAAAAAGAGGCTTCCTCAGGATAGAGATTCTGGAAGAAAAATCTCAATCTCTCAACCAACTCATCTTCGACAAAGCAACAACAGCAACCAATGGGGAGAGGAGACACTATTCAGCAAATGGTGCTAGGAAAACTGACTGACTGCATGCAGAAGATTGAAACATGACCCCTAACTATCACCATACACAAAATTCAACACTAAGTAGATCAAAAACCTAATTGTCAAGCCTCAAACTATAAGAATCTTAGAAAGCACAGGAGACACCATTATGGAAATTGGAAAAGGCAACCAATTCCTGATCAAAACCCCAAATGCCCATGCCATAAGAGATCAGATAGACAAACAGGACATCATCAAACTGAAAAGCTTTTGAAAAGCAAAATAAAACATCAAGAGAACAGGGAGACAGTCCACTGAACAGGAAAAATATTTGCAAACTGCATATCTGACAAAGGCCTAACATCCAGGATATACAAGGAACTCAAATGTGCTGAAAGGGGGGGAAAAAGCCCTATTAAAAAGTGAGCAAAATACATGACTAGATACTTCTTAAAAGAAGACATATGAACAGCCAACAGATACATTAAAAAATGCTCTGCCTCACTAATCATTGAGAAATGCAGATCAAAGCCACACTGAGATATCACCTAACTCCAGTAAGAATGGCCATCACTAATAAATCAAAAAACAACAAATGCTGGCGAGGATGTGGAGGAAAGGGAACACTTCTACACTGTTGGTGGAGTGTAAACTAGTACAACCTCTAAGGAAAACAGTGTGGTGATTGTTAAAAGATCTAGAAACTGACCTTTCATATGACCCAGCAATTTCCTTTCTGGGAATATACTTGGAGGACCAAAAAAAATCATTCTACAAAAAAGATACCTGCACACGCATGTTTATTGCAGCACTATTCACAATCACAAAAACATGGAACCAACCATACTTCCCACTGAAAGTGAATTGGATTTTAAAAATTGTGGTACATATACATGATAAAATATTATGTAGCCATAAATATGGACAAAATTATGGATTTTGCTTGGATAGATTTAGAGTCTATCATACTCAGTGCTCTATCACAGAAACAAAGAGCTGAATACCACAAGTTCTTACTCATATGTGGACCCTGAACACCTATCATAATTTTACAAGAAAGGGATTGGCAGCAGTGGGACACTGCCGGGGGTGGGGGGCACATAACATCAATAAAAGTAGTGATCCTAAACCAGGACAAGTGAGGGAAAGTGGGAGGTCCAAACTTCATGTGTACATAGACCACTTATGTACCTAAACCTGAATTGTACCCCACATCTTTAAAATAAAATAAAGAAAAGGAAATAGCGTTCCTGTTTCTGGTCCAAAGTGTAAGCCATCACTCCATTCCATCAAAAAGCAAAAAATCTGTAACTCTTAGATTTGTCAGAGAAGTGGTGTCACAGGGTCACTGCCCTGCTAACTAGATAGGGTGAGAGGATAAAAGAGAATTGCTAAGTGACCAGAGAGGAAATCTTTGCATGAACCAACCTGGGTAGGAAAACCTAATGTGACTGATGAATTGCTTCAGGTCCAGCGTGCTCAAGCTGAGAGTTAAAGTTTCCAGGGATACCCAGTCAAGAGGGGACCCAGGCTTTTGTGACTCTTTCCTCTAGGAGCTCAAGTAGATTCTCATAGTGAAGATCAAAGAGAAGTCCCCTCGAACTTCCAACAGAAGGAGAGGAAAATGACCATTTTGAAATAGGTCAGCACACTGTTTTCTTCCTAAGGAGTGTCTTAAAGAGAAACTTTTACCGAAGCCTGGGATTTTCTCTCAGAACCTAAACAAGCTGGGGCAAGGAAAGTACCGAACTAGAGCCCATTCCAACCTTCCATGTAGCAGACTGAAAGGACCCAACTGCGGCCCACTCCAGCTATCCTGTCCTGCCTTAAGGAGGAAGAAATGGAGGAGCACTGGTGGAGTTCACAGTCCAGGACATGGCTTCCAAAGACTAGACATGTTCACCGCTGTGGAACCGCGCCCACTTCTCCTACTCCTTTCCATCACTATGCTAAAGCACACTGCATTTCCTTTTACACACCTCATTATGCTTGCCAACATGAAAAAATTACAAAGTATACTAAAAGGCGAAATCACAGTTTAAAGAGATAGACCGAACATCAGAACCAGACTTAGGTATGGCAGTGATGTTGAAACTCTCAGACCAGGAATTTAAAGCACTTGTGATTAGTATGCTAAGGCCTCAATAACAAGGGCTCTAATGCATAAAGCAGACAGAATGCAAGAACTGATGGGCAATGTAGGCAGGTGATAGAAATTCTAAAGAAAATATACATGTAGATGAAAAGAACTGTAAAATAAATGAGAAACACCCTTATGGGCTCATGCAGAAGGTTGATCTCTGAGCTTGAGGATAACACAATAGAAACTCAACACTGAAAAGCAAAGAGAAGAAAAGAGTAAGAAAGAAACCCCACAGAATATCCAAGAACTGCAAGACAACTATAACAGGTGTGAGCTCTGTGTAATGGGAATCCAAGAAGGAAAAGAAAGAGATAAATGAATAGAGGAAATAGTAAAAGAACAGATAATTTCATCAAATTAATGTCAAACACAGATCAGAGGTCCAAAGGTAAATTTCAATACCGTAAAACTCCTAGAAGATAACATAGGAGAAAACGTCAGTGGCCTTGGGTATGGCATAACCCAAAAGGTTACAAACCATGAAAGAAATAATTTGTTAACTGGATTTTATTAAAATGTGAAACTTGTGACCTGCAAAAGATTCTGTCAAGCAAGTGAGAAGACAAACCACAGACTGGGAGAAAATATGTGCAAACTAACGTGTTTGAAAATTGTTATCCAAAATATACAAAGAGCTCTTAAAACTCAACCATCAGAAAACACAAGTTTTAAAAGGGCAAGAGATGTGTACAGGCACCTCCACAAAGGAGATATTGAAAAGATGCTCAACAACATATGTAATTAGGGAAATGCAAACTGTGAGATACAACTGCACACCTTTCATAATGTTCGAAATCCAAAACACTAACAACACCAAATGCCAGCAAGGGTGTGGAGCAACAGGGACTCTCTTTCATTGCAGTGGGAACACAAAGTGTTATAACCACATTGGAAGACAGTTTGGCAATTTCTCATAAAACTCGGAAATCTTACCATATGATCCAGCAATTGTGCTTCTTGGTATTTATCCAAATGAGTTGAAAACTTATGTCCACGTAAAAAAAATCACATGAATGTTTATGGGAGCTTTATTTATAATTGCCAAAACTTGGAAGCAATCAAGATGTCCCTCAGTAGGTGGATGGATAAATAAGCTTGGGTATGTTTAGACAATAGAATATTTAGCATTTTTTAAACAGTGAGTTATCAAAAAATGAAATGACACATAGGAAACTTAAATGCATAGTACTAAGTGAACGAAACTAATCTGAAGAGGGTACATGATGCTTATTCCAACTATGTAAAATTTTGGAAAAGGCAATTCAACAGAGGAAGTAAAAGTATCTGCAGTCATCAATTGAGGGACGGGATTTACTTTGAGGGCTATAAAACTTTTCTGTATGATGCTGTAATGGTGGATATACATCATGATACATTTGTCAAAACCCATAAGATATACAATACCAAGGCGGAATCCTAATGTAAACCATGGACTTTGGGTGATAATGTTGCATCAACGTAGTTTCACAAATTGTAGCAAATGTACCACTCTGGTGCAGAATTTTGACAGCGAGAGAAGCTATGTGTAGGTGGGGGAAAACAGGTATATTGTGAAATCCCTGTGCCCTCCCCTCAATTTTGCTGTGAACTTAAAACCACTCTAAATAATAAAGTCTATATTCTTCTAAATAGGCAGTGGGACTTGAACGGATATGTCGCCAAAAAAGATATGCAAATAGCCAATAATCTCATTTTAAAAATGTACAATTTCATGTCATTGGGGAAATGCAAATCAAAGTCACAATGAAGTCTCACATCTACTAGGATGGCTGTAATTTTTTTTCAAAAAGGAAAATAATAAGTGTTGCAAAAATGTGAACATTGGAATTCTCACACATTGCTGATGAAAATGTAAAATAGTGCAGCCACTGTGGTAAACAGTTTGGAAATACCTCAGAAAGGTAAACATAGAAACACCATATGATCAAACAATTTCACTTCTAGGTATATACCCCAAGTAATTGAAAGCAGGGCCTCAAACAGATACTTGCAAGCCAATGTTCATTGTAGCATCACTCACAATAACCACAAGATGGAAACAACCCCCCGGGGCATTCACAGATGAATGTACAGACAAAACATGTCATAGACACACAGTGGACTATTACTCAACCATAAAAGGAATGAAGTTCTCATTCATGCTCTAACATGGATGAACTTTGAAAACATTATGCTAAGTGAATAAGTCAGTCATAATAGGATAGATATTGTAAGTTTCAATTTATTTGAAATATCTGAATAATCAGTTCTGTAGAGACAGAAAGCAGAGGTTAGCAGGAGTTGTTGCTTAATGGTCACAGAGTTTCTGTTTGGAGAGGAAAAAAAAGTGTTGTGGATGAACAGTGGTGATGGTTGCACAACACTGTGACTGTACTTAGAGCCAGTGAATTGTACACTTAAAATGGCTAAAATCACAAACCTTATGTAATATATATTTTACCACAATTAAAAAAAAAGAAATTGCTAGACAATTCATAAACAGGGGAAGCTACTTTTCTCCCTTTCCTCATGTAATCTCATTTGAAGGAAAGTGAGCCCTTAGCAAGAAATGGCTCAAAGAAAAGTTTTCTGGGAGCCAAAAAAGGAAAAATAAAAAGGCTTAAAAGATGCTTTCAATAACAATTAGGTGAAGGAAGAAATTCCTCTGACAGAAAAATCTCCTAAAACCTGAGGTAGTTTTTACTCTAAATTACCTTCCTCTTTTATAGCCCACCTAACACTGAGACCTGAGAATATTGCTACTCTTAAATTATACACAGTTTTGTCTTTTCTTAATATGGCTCTGATTGTGTATATCAGTGAGGTTTTATAATTAGTACCACTTAAGAAGCTATTTTTTAAAAAGTAGTCTGATTGAAAAGATAGTTGTGCAATGTTCAAAATCACTGCTTAATCTCTACCCAATTTATCTGAGAAGTCACAAGTTTGATACAAAATTACTTAGCAAAGCAAGGAGGAGGAGGAGGACTTAATAACCTCCTGGAAGCAATGATCTTCACCTGAGAAAAGGGAGTCTTCAAAGTCAGCTTTGTATAATTTGAGACATTATTGCTCACATCCTCCCCCCACCCCATTTTCCTCCTTTCTCTTAAAGAAGTAGCAGCTGTTCGTGTCCTCAAGGAGCTGCATGACAGAGTGAAGCCAACGTCACGTGGACGTCTTTGTGGTTCTTGCTTTCCGTGTTGCTCTTTAGGAAAACTTGGAACATCCAAAGGAGATAAAAAGGGGAGAAAGGACTTTGAAGACAGACAGAATGTCTAAGACAACCAAAGAGCAAAGATTAAAAAAAAAAAAAGATTCCTCTAGTCTGATAGGTAGAAGCACGAGAGAGGACTATGGTTCTGAAGATCAAAGAGAAGCTGTACCTTCCTCCTGAAGCAGTACTTTTGATCTTTTGGTCACAAGGCATTCTTGCAAGACAGTCTTGGGTTCCAGTAGGAATCCTGGACCTGGGCATAGGCAAGGGAGGTCTCCAAGCACTGGCTACCTCTCAGATGGAAGATTGGACAATGCCCCTCAGTTCACTCCTCCCAAGATCTAGGATCTGCATACCACCCCAAAACTGCCTCTCAAAGAACAGATGTTCAGTTTTCAACTAGTTCAGTAAAATGGTAGCTTGGGGTCAGATATTCATTTAAATATGAAAAATAAAAAAGTGACTTGCACAGCTAAATTGATGGACTGTGGCTTATACCCACCACAAAAGCAAGCACACACATGCCCTCCTTAATTACAAAGGGGAGGGACTGCTTTGGTGGCGAGTCCAATAAATTAAACGCAATCTGCACAATAATCTTTTCTACAGACATATGCAGCACATGGCAGGAATAATCAGAAATTCCAGACCTGCTTGGTTTCAAGGTGGCCATGGACTTCATGATCACGATGTCACAATTACATTTTACTTCAGTAGAACTGAGGATTTCCAGCAATAAAATACTGTGCTCTTTTTACTCGTGCAACAGAGAGTTATTGAGTACTGCTCCAGCCTGGTTCTGGGTTTAGGGAAACCAAGTAAACAAAATGGACAAATATTCCACTCCTGTGGAAGAGGAGACAGACAATAAGCAACAAACATAGTAAGTAGCAAGAAAAGCATACTTTAGAATGTGACAAGTTCTACAGAATGCAATGGGCAGATTATAATTTTATTTTATTTTATTTTTTTATTTTTTATTTTTGAGTCGGAGTCTCACTCTGTTTTCCAGACTGTAGTGCAGTGGCCGCTCCCAGCCACCGCAGCCTCGACCTGCTGGGCTCCGGCGATCTTTCTGCCTCAGCCTTCCAAGTAGCCGGAATTACAGGAATGTGCTACCATGCCCGGCTGGTTTTTTGATTTATTGTAGAGATGAGGTCTCACTGCCCAGGTGTGTCTCGAACCTGCGGGCTCAGGCAATCCACTCACCTCAACCTCCCAAAGGCGCGGGATTACAGGCTGAGCCACTGAGCCCAGCTTGTAATTTTAAATAGGATGCAAGGGAGGACCTATCTGGAAGGAGGCGAGGGAGGTGACCAAGGACAGGTGTGAGTAGATAGCCACAGCAGGGGGCCTCACTGGAAGAACAGCCCTAACTGGAGTGCGCTGGGAGCATTCATGGGGCAGCATGCATGTCTGAAGCATGATGAGGGAGGGAGTGCAAATAATTTTCCCCTGGGTGTCCATGTCCTGGTCTTTTAGACCCGCATAGCAAAGGGTGCAGGTGAACATAAGGAGGTTCATCAGTCAACATCTAGATGGGGAGAGTGCCCAGATTATGCAGGTGAATCCATTGTAAACACAGGGTTCTTCGCACTGGAAGAGGGGGCAATAGACACGGTCTATAGATGTGATGTTGATTTAAAGATGAGGGAAGGGCCCTGAGCCCGGGAATGAAGGTAGCCTCTAAGATCTGGAAAATACAAGGAAGCAGATTGCCATCCAGAGTGAGTGCAGTCCTGCTGACCCCTTGAGGCCTATGCCAGGCTTCGGACCAAAAGAACTACTAGAAAATAAATTGATGCAAATGTGTGTAGTTTTAAGCCACTAAGTTTGAGGTACTTCGCGACAGAAGCAAGTAGAAAATGAATACAGATAATAAAAGACAAAGTGAGAGAGGTGTGGAGGATGAGAATTTTAAGGGTCATGAATGGCACTGCCAAAACTGAGTTTTCACTCTGAGGGGAGAGAGAAACCACTGGAGGTTTTGACCAGAGGACTGATGGGAACAGACAGACTTTTAGAAGGATCCCTGTGGCTGTTGAACTGAGACTGGGTGTGGGAGGCCACGGGTGGCAGTTGGGAACTTGGTCGGGTTCTCACAGTTGCCCAGAAAGAGATCATAGTACCCCTAAGGGTCTTGAGAAGCTTCTGGATTCTGGCTTTCCTCAGAAGGTGAAGTCCATGGGATTTCCTGACAGATTGGGTGTGGAGTGGGGAAGAAAGTCAAGGATGACTCCCAGGGACTTAGTCTGAGCAATTGGAAGGAAAGAGATACAGTTACTGATGGGAGAGGCTTCAAGTGGAAAGTTCTGGGGAAAAGATAAGAATTTTGCTTGATATACCAAGTGTTCCAGTGGCAATGTTGAATAGGTATTCGGACACATATGTATTTAGAGCTCCAGAGACAGGTTTCTGCTGGACATATAAATGCAGAGTCATCGGCTGATGGATTCAGTCAAGACAGCAGGTGAGATCACCAAGGTGTAGCAGAGGAGAAGAGGACCAAGGACTGAAATTTCTGTTGCTGTAGCTACTCTTGGGTTGAAGAATTTCCAGCATCCTACCTGAGAAATTACTACTGTGAGTAATTCCTTTATTTTGCCCCTGAAAGAAGTCTACTCGTCAAATTTGTGTCAACTTCTCAACTGGCTGGACATAGAGGCAAGATGGCAAGAGGAAACTTGAACGCTGTATCAACAAGCTCCGGTTTCTCACTGTGCCCTGCAGCAAAACTAGTGCAGGTTTGGGGGTGAGGTTCAGGCCTTTCAAAGACGCACTGCTGCAAACAACCTCCTGATGTATTTCCAGAGGCTGCTAGGCCCTGCCTCCCTTCTCTGCCTTTCATGTGTGCCTGGGCTCTTGGTCCTGTGATCTGTGTGCTGTTTTCAGCTGATGCTGAAAGCTGAAGCTAGTTCATTTTGCTAGTGTACATCCATGGAAAGCTTCCCTGGAAAAAGGTGACCAGTGATGGTTGAGTTTTCCAGTTCTTAACAAATTATCTCAGGATATTTTCATCATGAAATACTAGTGGTTGATAGGGGGCTAAAATTAAGTCCAACCTTCTTTTTTTTTTTAAATCCCCAAGGAGGTAAAATTTTCTAGTTGAGGATTATTATTTTAGCTGCTGAAATATAATAGATGAAAATAAGTAGTTTTTTCCTGATCTTTTCCTGTATATGCTTTAGACAGTTCAGCGATTTTATCAGTTGATTAAACTCTTGAAAATACAATATGAGCTCTTTTTTCTTTTCAGTGATTATGTGTATAGTCATCATGTTGGCAAAATTAATTTATAAGACAAAGTTTTAAATTGTGTATAAAAGAACTGAAGATTTTCACTTACAATATTCTCCAAGATAAAGTCAGAGTTTATGATTAAAACCTAAATTTTACAATCTCAAATTAGTATAATTATACCCAACAGAGCTTTAGTATTTTTAAGAAGTAGGACTCAGGAAATTTCTCTCTGTAACCAGTTACCCTGATGGACCTGTGAAGTGTGTTGTGATCAAATGTAATAGTGGCACTGGTTATAAAGTTATTAAAAAAATTTTTTAAGCACAAATATACCTTGAGGGATTTTTTATGTTTTTTGGCACACAAAAAAGAGAATGCTCCAGAGTCATTAAGAGTGAGATTGAAGACAATTTTGTTTTGTTTTGTTTTTGGAGTTGGAGTCTCACTCCATCACCCAGGCTGGAATACAATGGCATGCTCATGGCCACCCCAGCATCGACCTTCTGGGCTCCCCAGCAATCCTTTTGCCTCAGCCTTCCAAGTAGTTGGAACTATAGGTGTGCACTACCATGCTCAGCTAATTTTTGATTTATTGCCCTGGCTGGTCTTAAACCTGCTGACTCAGGCAATCCACTCGCCTCAGCCTCCCTAAGTGCTAGAATTACAGGCTGAGCCACCGAGCCTGGATGGTTGAAGACTGTTAATGACAAAATATGATGGTTGTGTTTTAATAAAACTTTATGGACATTTAAATTTGAATTTCATATAATTTTCAAGTGTCATCAAATATTATTCTTTGTATTTTCATATTTAGTCATTTGCACACACAAAACAATTCTTAGCTGACTAGCCATACACAGACAGGTGGGGATTGAATTTGCTCTGAGGGCTTGATTTTCCTACCCTGCTCCATATACTGGCTCTCGGGACTTGCACAAATGTCCTTACTTTGTAAATTATTTGCCAATTTATTTTCCAACCTCAGTCTGGATCCCTGAACCAGCCTGAACCAGGCACTGCTTCCTGCCAAGTCAACACCAGTGTGTGATGTCACAAGAACTGTTACCTTCTGAAGATCAGTCCCTTGACACAGACAGACTTAATCAAAGAATGAGCAAAATGAACAGAAAACATAAAACAGTGCTTTTAGTCTACCTGTCAGGATGAGCATGTGCTAAAAAATAAAATAAAAAAAAATAAAAAGCTGTTGTTAAAATAGTTTTTAGGCCCAAAGTTAATTTCTGTTGATGCTATATAATTTTTTTTTATTTTAATGAAGGATTTTATGGTATTTTGGTTAAATATAAATATCTATTGTGTTCTTCTAAATTTCTGATCTTGCCACTTAACATGTTAACTAGTCCCCTAATTCTGCTGCCTCAAGATATGCTAAGAGTGACATGTTTATCTCTAATTAAGTTGTTGATGGAATATTAAATAAAGCAGAGCCAAAGACAGTTACCTGAACCTTCTAATCAAGACTATAAATCAACTTAACAGCTTATTTCCGTATACCCACAATGGATTCCTAAGAGTCTTCCTAAATATCTTGAAATGCATTGTATTTCCATTAAGTGGAAATAAAATTAATTTGGCTGATACTATCTGTTATTAGGAAATTCACAATGTCTCTAATAAAATTCTTTTGTCAATCATTACTAGCCATATGCCTAATAAATGGTTCTGGAATTTTACTGAGAATTTATGAAGGGGATCCAAAAAAACCTGAAATTTATTTATAAAAATATGTATATTTATTTTTACACGTTTAAACTTCAGTCACCTTCAAAGTATTCTTCTCCATTTAATGCTATACACCTATCAAGATGCTTTGTCCACAGTTCAAAACGGTTTTTGAACTCATCAATTTTAATGCCTTTTAGTGCTTCTGTCATTTTTTGTTTCGCCTCTTCCACATTGGCAAAACATTTCCCTTTGAGGACTTTTTTCATTTGGGGGAAAAAATTTTGCTGTGGGTGAGATCAAGTGAATAGGGAAGGTGGGGTACAGAGGGTCATGCTGTTTTTTGGTCCCAAATTGCTGAACACGCAGCTCGGTGTATACAGGTGCGATGCCAATCACTCATTGAGAAATGGACACACGTTGAAAGAATCTCCAAAAAAATTGACTGCAGTTGAATGCAGCATCTCTAACAACACAAGCTGATGCCAATGTGTTCCTAGAACACTTACCTAGCAGGGGAAGCCTGTACTGCAAGAGTCCTTCCCTCCAAAAGATAATTCTGGGTTTTATTGTATCCCCTTCTCATATGGTATTATTTCCAGGCAGAATCTGTGGCCGTCCTGAATTTTGAAAATTAGAAGTTTATTCATCTCTCATATTCTTGATCCTCTTCTTTGTTCCACACCTCCATATAATGACTAGCATTGATTACATAATTGTATCTGCAAGTATTTTCAGTACTTTGAAATCAAATTCATCAGTGCCTGGAAACTCAAACTCATTTAAAACAGTTACGTATGTTTTTGTTTTCAGTAAAATCAACTGATACCACCTGAAACTTTTCCCAATCTGTCTGTAATTCTACATGTTTCTTCTTGGTCTCTAGCCAGACTACCTCTTCCTTTTCCAGTTTCTGGAAAACTATTGCATCTTTTATTTCCTAGAATGATATCAAAATTCAAAAAGGCAGAATCATTGACGTTTTAAAAGTTAAACATTTTTTTCTTTCATATGCCATATCAAGTATGATATAGAATCCATGAAGGACAATTTCTCATTTGAGTAGAACTGCAATATTATTTAGAAAAAACTGGACATCGTCATGGGAAACACATTGTAGATGATTCTGCTCCATCTCCAGGGACTCTGTTGTTCTCACTCAGATTCCCACTGTGTGAAGACATCACTCCTGGTAAGTTTTAAGCTCAGAAGGCAGACATGTTTCCTTTAACATCTCTGTTTTGGGGCTGCTGTGAACTTGTGAAGTTCCTGATCTGGCTCCTGAAAGATGATAGTTCAAGGAAGTATCCAAAATAGAAAAAAAAAAAAAAATACATTCAGACAAACCTCAGTCAGCATAGTCTCAGAGATTTGTGATATTTAAGTCCAAGATATGAGGCTTTAAATCCACACCCTTTGGGACAGGATCCCACCTTTTCTTTCCTTTTTTTTAAAAAAAAATTACCATTGGCATTGTAAATATGTCATGATATATATTGATTCTAGGTATTGTAAATATAGCATATTGGAGTAGCTTCTTAAACACTTGTCAAATGCATCAGGCCTAAAACTTATCAATATTGCGCTCTTTTCTTCAGGTTTCACTAATGCCGCTGTTTCCAACCTTTTATCCATCCTCACTTTGGTAGGTCTGTACCACCACATTATTCCTTAAAATGCACCCCAAGCTCTCTGACTCATTGGGTTTCACTAGTCATGTAGTCCTTTCCTCATGATGCACAACTGCACAGCTGTTGTGTAGTATAGGCTCAGCCATAGGTCAACAGGTAGCCTGAATTCTGATCATCTTACTTATGTAGACACGACTATCTTCCGTCTACTTAGACTGCTTCTTTTTTCTTATTAAAACCTGCAACCAGCTGGGCTCGGTGGCTCAACCTGTAATCCCGCACCTTTGGGAGGCTGAGGTGAGTGGATTGCCTGAGCCCGTGGGTTCGAGACCCGCCTGGGCAGCGAGACCTCATCTCCACAATAAATCAAAAATCAGCTGGGTGTGGTAGCACGCGCCTGTACTTCCAGCTACTTGGAAGGCTGAGGCGGAAGGATCGCCGGAGCCCAGCGAGTCGAGGCTGCGGTGGCCACGAGTGGCCGCTGCACTCCACTCTGGGCGACAGAGTGAAACTCCAACTCAAAAAAAACCCCAAAAACCCGCAACCATAGGTAACCCGCTCATCTGTAAGAATATAAGCACAGTAAAGTCTTGTCAGATTTGCTTTGTGACCTCTAGTGCATGAAATAGAGTTTAGTACTTAGTATGCACTAAATAAATAATTGTTCAATGAACTAATGACTGAATTTAAGACATATAACAGGAAGCTGAATAGGGTCGCTTGTGCTGCATGAAAAGTTCCCAGCAGATAATCTCTGTTTTAAGTGTTCTGGTTCAGACTAACCCAGAGTTGATAAAGTATAGTAATGAACTTCTAAATTCCTAACAAGCTCAGTTTTCCACCAAGCATGTATTTCTTCTGGACTCTAACCTTAATCTGGACCCTGTACATTAAAACTATACTCCCTCTATGACATCCTCACAAAGTGGGAACCTTAAGAGGCCTCAAGTGTGTCAACATGGGCTTCAGATAAAGTGCTCTGACCATAAGAAGTTGTTCTTCATGATTTAGCTAAAGGTATGCTGTCTCCAAGGTTCTCTATTTTAAGAAGGATACAGACTTCTGCTTCTACTTGGGATACAGAAAGCGTTAAGAAAACAGTACTTCTAGTCTAACAATAAAAACATCTAGATAAACTTTAAAATCATCATTGGAAAAAAAAAACCCTCTTATTTCTCTTATTTTTCCACTCTTTATCTGGGCTACATTCACAAAGAAAATCACTCCTAGATAAAGGGGGAATGTACCATACCAAGGGAGCTCCCCGAGGGATGAAAAACTATAGAATGCAAGCTTCTCTGTGTTCCAGAATGTCTCACGTAAGGGAAGTCTCTTTCAGCAGAGGCACAGACACAGTGCTGGGTTCAGTGGGGTAGGTTGTGGTTCTGCCCTGACAGTTGAGCAGCCCCAGTGCTCATAAAGAGTCTTGGAGAAGGAGACTTCTTCTCCCCATAGCCCCCCACTGCAGACATCTGTGTCTCTCACAAGAGTTTAGTGAGAGTTCCGTAGCACCTCAGGGTGACTGCATCGCCATGGGAGGAGTGCCCTCTGGGCTCAGGCTTGCACAAGGGGTGAAATCCCATTCCCTCTCTAAACAGAACATCAGCAGCCCTACAGAGGTGCAGAACTGGTCTGAAAATCTGCAACACCAGGAAAGGGGCATAACAGGGAGGTGGACAACTTTCCTGCCAGCCTGGTGGTACAGATGATGTGGCCCCCTTTGCCTTCACTGTGGAGACCTCAGTGCATTTCATTGGGAGCTCCCCCAGCCATCTCCAACAGGGCTTGCCCACCACAGAAGCATTACATATACCCACCTGCTTCAGCTGCAGCTGATTCTCACCCACGGATGCCTCCTACCAGCCCGAAGACTGAATGATGCAACCCAGTAGGGGAAAAAAAAAAATGATAGAAAAGAGAAAAAAAAAAGCATCACACCACACCACCAGGGAATGAGACAAGCTTCATGAGTCCTCTGGCATTCTAGAACCACAGAACATAGTGAACCTACTCACACACTCAAAAAATTTCTACTACAAGCATATGAGAGAAAATAAATACACAAAGATTCTCTATAACCAAGGAATCCATACAGAGATGTTGCTACTGAAAGCACTCAGAGCTGAAGTTAGGTGATCAGTAATAATACATATAAAAGTCACATCTCAATTTAGGGGGAAATCCCAGTCTAGTCAAAAATAAACTTAAAAATAATAATAAGAAATAATCCACCCAGATGAAAAAGAACCAGAAAAATAATCCTGGCAATATATTAAAAAGAGTGTTTTAAACTTCCCCCAAAGATTACACTAATTCTCTAGCAGTGGATCCAAGCCAGAATGAAATCCTTGAAATTCCAGATAAAGAATTCAAAAGGTTGATTATAAATTTTCTCAGTGAGATCCAAAAGAAAGTTGAAAACCAACATAAATAAAAAAATAGTAACTATTCAAGAAATGAATGAAATGTTTTCTAAAGAGATATATAGTTTAAAAGACTGAACTTCTGGAAATAACTCATTTAGGGAATTACAAAATGCAGTGGAAAGTCTTAAAAATAGACTGCAGCAAGAAAAAGAAAGGGTCTAAGAATGTGAAGACAAGACCTTCGAATTAACACAATCAGAGAGAGAAAAAAAAAAGGACAGAAAATTCTCCAAGAAATGGGGAATTATGTAAAATGTCCAAACCTAAGAATGATGGGTGTTAATGAGGAAGAAGAAAAAGCAAAACATTTGGAAAACCAACTTGAAAGTATAATTGAGGAAAACTTCCCTGGTCTTGCTAGAGGTTTAGACATTCAGATACAAGAAGTTGAAAGAACTACTGAAAGATTTATTGCTAAAAAGTCATCTCCAAAGCATATTGTCATCAGCCCATCTAAAGTCAATGTGAAGAAAATAATTCTTAGAGAAGTGAGAAAAAAAATCAAATAACTTATAAAGGCAAACCTATCAGATTAACAGCAGAGTTCTCAGCAGAAACCCTATAAACCAGAAGGGATTGGGGTTCTATCTTTAATCTTTTCAAGCAGAATAATTGTTAGCCAAGAATTTTGTGTCCTTTAAAACTAAGTTTCATAAATGAAAAAGAATTAAATACTTTCCCAGATCATAAATGAAAAAGAACTAAATACTTTCCCAGATAAGCACATGCTTAGGAAATTTGTTACTGCTAGACTAGCTTTACAAGAAATGCTCAAAGAAGTTCTAAACATTGAAATAAGAGGTCAAAATGTACCAGCAGAAAAAAAAAACTCGAAAGAGTAAAACTCAAAGGTCTTATAAAACAGTAACATAATGAAGAAAACAAAGTAAAAAGGTAAGAATCAACATGATTACTGAAAGAGTACCTCACATATCATTATTAACTTTGAAAGTAAGTGGTCTAAATGTCCTAATTAAAAATATAGATTAATGAAATGAGTTTAAAAAAAAAAAAACCACAATCCAAATATCTTTTTCCTCAGAAGTCCCACTTAACATACAAATATCACAAGGTAAAGGAGTGAAAAAAAATTCCATATAAACCAAAACCAGAAATGAGCAGGTGTAGCTATCTTATATCAGATAAAACAGACTTTAAAGCAACAACAGTGAAAAAAGATGAAACAGGAATTTATACAATGATAAAAGGATTAATTCAACAAGAAAATATGACAATCCTAAATATATATGAGGAGGGAGCCCTGAAAAAACAGAATTATCTTTTGGAGGGTGGGTCCCTTGTAGTATAATCTTCCCCTGCTAGGTAAGTTTTCTAGGAACCCATGGGAATCAGTGTACCAGTTAGTGTTGTGGGAGGCTGCATTCAGCTTCAGTGAATTTTTGGTTTGTTTGTTTGGTTTTTTGTTTTTGTTTTTGTTTTTGGAGATTCTTTCAGCATGCTTGCCCATTCCATAAGGGGTAATTTACAAGCACACCCACAAACATGGAGCCCAGTGTTCAATAGTTTTTAACCAAGAACCTCATGACCCTCATGCCTCACCCTCCCTATTTCCCCTATCTCACCCTGAGTGACCTTTTTTTTCCCCAGACGAAAATAGTCCTCAAAGGGAAAAGTTTTGCTGATGTGGAAGAGGAGAAACAAAAACTGCAGAAGCACTTAAAGGCATCAGAATTCATAAGTTCAAAACTATTTTGAGTAGTAGAAAAATCATCTCGTAGGGTTTTTGAAGGTGACTGAAGTTTAAACATGCAAGAATAAATACACAATTTTTTATAAATTAATTCCTGTTTTGGGGGTCCTTCCTTGTATGTATCTAACACCAGAGCTCCCAGCCAAAGAAAAGAGATAGACAACAATACAATAATGATGAGGGATTAGTTATAAACTAACATAAACACTATAAACACTTCCCTCAAACTACAGAACATATAATATTGACATCAGCACATAGAACATTTTCCAAGATAGAGCAAGTGATAAGCCAAAAAAGTCTATATTAATTTTTTAAAAAGGAAAATTGTATCAATTACCTTTTCAGGCCACAGAGGAATAAAACTAGAAATAAACTCCAGCTCTCAAAACCATATAAATACATTGAAATAACTAATCTATTCATTAATAATCTTTGGGTTAACAATGAAATCAAGATAAAAATTTAAAAGTTCTTGAAATGAGTGACAACAATGACATAAGTCAGCAAAATCTCTGAGATACAGCAAAAGTTGTGCTAAGAAAAATTTACAGCACTTAAGGCCTACATCTAAAAGACAGAAAGATCACATGTTGACAACCTAATGTCACAATTCAAGAAACTAGAAAAACAAAAACAAATCAAACCCAAACGAGCAATAAAAAAGAAGAAAAAACAAACAAACCAAAGATCAGAACAGAACTAAATGAAATTGAAACAAAAAAAATTAAAAAGAATCAATGAAACAAAAAGTTGGTTCTTTGAAAAGATAAACAAAATTTATAGACCACTAGCTAGATTAATTAAGAAAAGAAGGGTGATTATTTAAATAAGCTCGTTCAGAAATTGAAGTGAACACATTTGCAACTAATACCACAGAAATACAAAACATCATTTATGATACCATGAACACCTCTATGTAAACAAGCTAGAAAACCTAGAGGTTTGGATGAATTCCTGGAAATGTGCAAAACCCCTCCCAACTTTGAGTCAGGAAGAAATAGATCAATAGTGAGTAGTGAGATTAAATCAGTAAGAAAAAATCTCCTAACAAATTCTACCAGATAGTCAAAGAAGAATTGGTATCAATTCTACTGAAAGATTGAAAAGGAAGGCATCTTCTCTAATTCCTACTATGAAACCAGTATCACCCCTGACACCCTGATACCAAAATCTGGAAAAGACAGAACAAAACAAAACAAAACAAATCTACACATCAGCATCCCTGATGAGCTTAGGTGTAAAAATCCACAACAGCAAAATACCAGCAAATTGACTCCAACAGCACATCTAATATACTCAAGTCAATAAATGTGATTCATTTGATAAAAGGAATTAAAAAAGCAAAAATCATATGATCACTACAGTAGACACAGAAAAAACATTAGACAAAATCCAGCAAAACATCACAATAAAAATCTTCAAAATAGGCATAAAAGGAAGATTTCTCAGAATAAGGAAAGCCATAAACAGTAAACCCACAACGAACATTATACTGAATGGGGAAAAGATGAAAGCGTTCCCCCTCAGAACCAGAACAAGATAAGGATGCTCAACTTCACCACTTTTATTCAGTATAGTACTGAAAGTATTAGCCAGCGCAATCAGGTCAGAGAAAAAAGGGTATCCATACAGCAAAAGAGAAAGTCAAATTTCTCTGTTTGCAGGTGATATAATCTTCTATCTAGAAAACTCTAAACACTCCTGCAAAAAACTCATACACTGGATAAGCAAACTCAGTAAACCCTCAGTTTACAAAATCAATGCACGCAACTCAGTAGCACTGTTATACAACAATAATGACCAAGCTGGGAATCAAATAAGAATTCAGTTCCATTCACTAATAATTTTTTAAAACTCTAAGAATATATTCAATAAAAAATATCCCTTGGCTATCCCATTCTCTGTTAACATCATTATTCATGGACTTTCAAAATGTCCTATTCACTGTTTTCATAGTCCACATAACATCGTTTCCACTTAAGTGATTCATTTCATCACATATGCAGTGTAATAATGTGTTAATGCTCCTAAATTAAAATAAGTGTTCTAACCACTTATTCCACCTCTCTGAAGTTACCAGTTCAGCAGAATGATGGAACATGGAAGACTCAGTTAAACTGTCACCTGAGTCATCACACCTTGCAGATGGGTGTACTCTGCCATACAATGGGAATCTACTCTGAAATCCAACAACCAGTGTGAAGTTCTCTTCCTCAATAGCCAGAAGAAATATGTCCACGAATCAAGACATATCACCACTTCCAGTAATCCACCCACAAAGGTTTTGCCTTCCGTTTTTGCATTCTTTGTGTCTGTTGGTTTGGAGGACTTTGTTTCTAAAGATACACTTTCATCAACAGATACAAAAACAGTCCCTGCTAATTGGAAACAGAAAGAAATCTAAGAGAGTATAATAACATAGAGGCAATATCTTGGGCAATGGAGCCATTTCCCATGAGTAAAATTTGACATTGCGGATCTCCTCACTAGTTAGTTCATGATATGGGAGTCTTTTTATAGTAATGTGTTAATTCAAAGTTGGTTTTTAGTGGTCTAGGTAGTCAAGTTGTCAAACAATGGGAAAAAAGAACAGAAATTTGGTTGTCCTTATAACAGGACTTTAAAGAGTCGGGTAGAGTTCATGAACCATATGTGTGTTCTGGGGAGACCAGAAGGTTCTTCAGTACATTTAGAATCTTGTTACATGAGCTCAAGTGACACTGACTCATGAGTACATGGATTTTAAGACAGCTAATTTTTCTACAAGTCATCTTTATTTTTTTAATTTGCTTCCAAATTTTTTTTTTTTCCATTCTGGATGGTCGAGATTAAGGAAGTCTAACTCCTAGGTAATTGGGTACATTACTGCAAGTAATAAAGTGTCAAACTGTGTCATATGGACTAGAAAGTATATAGCACTTTACAGCAGGAATGATCAATTAAGACTTCTTTTGGGAAGTAAAACTTTATCTCTGTCTTGAATAAGGTGCACGATTTGGATGAGGGAGAGAAAAGCTCAAAATTCTGGGAGAAAGTTGCAGCAGAAAGAGAGTCAAAATGGGAGAAACCAGATAATTCCAATTGGTGAACATGAACTAGCCTGGTTGAATGTGGGGAGAGTTTATTTCAGATAGTAATGACATGAAGCAGAAATATCAGGGTGGTCACAGAGAATGACAGACCTTAAATTTCTGTTACTTTCTTTGCTGTTCATCTTTTAATTGATTCTCCAAGTTCATAACAACAGAAGGTAGTTTTAACTCTCTCTTTGTTTTCCCTGTTAACTCTTGATATTCTCTTTCTCTTTGTCAAACTTCTTAACATCATGCCCTCTGGAGGTGTAAGATTTATACTAGTTAGTCTTTTTTCCGCTAGCCTGTATTAATTCCTCCAGTTCTTCCCTTTTAAATTTCCACTTTTAACCAGTGGTGAACAACATGAAAATATAATTGTTGAGAAGTTTAAAGCATCAGAAATTGGAGATATGGAGCACATTCTTTGTAGAGAAAACTGTATGTGTATAGACCCTGAAGTGAGAGTGAACACAGATAATTGTCAGGAACCAAAAGTCCAATCTGACCTTGTGGAGATCAAGCAGGGGGAGTGCAAAAGAAGAAAGCAGATGCTTGAGCCAGACCATGCCAGGCCTTGTAGGTACAGCAAATGTATTTGTCTTTAGGTATTGAAAGGACACCTTGAGTAGGAGTTTGGGAAAGAGTTGAGGGTGATAGGATTTTTTTTGGAATGAAAAATTCCTCTGACCACAAAGTTGAAATGGACTGGAGGAAGCTTGGGCAAATGTGGGGTGGATGGTTCAAAGATGACAGCAGTGGTCCAAAGAAGAAAAAATGGATACTTGGCAGGTTTCAGTGAAGAGATAGAACTGAATAGATTAAAGACATGGCTGGACGGAGCAAAGTTCAGAAGTTTGATTTGCTTGATTCTTCCAGAACATATTTCTGTTTTAAAAAGCATGCTTTATAAGCATTCTGAATTTCTTATTGGTGAACTACTTAAGCTGTCTACCAGCTTATAGCTTGCCTATACTGCCAGTCCAAATTCCCCAGCTAGGGGATCTTTTCTCCTTAGATCTTTTCTTCCAAGTGTAGGAGTCATTTAAAAAATAAATAAAAAAATAAAAAACCCAAAAAACAAACAAAATTTTTTTCTTAAGAGTTGACTAGAAACAAACTAATACTTATAAACTACCAGTAAGGCATAAAACATACATTCTCAGTGGACATTCCTGCACTCACAAACCAAGAATAGAGAAGAATATTAATGTATTAATATTCTTGCATATCCCTTTCTGACTCCATTTCTTTCCTTTTTTTTCCTCATTCTCTCTGAAAAAAGTCTCCTGATGTTGTGTTTGTATTTGTTTGCTTTGCTTTATACTTTTACCATATAACTACTTGTTAACAGTATTTTTTTATTTTTGCATATTTTTTAATATTTATAATAGAATATTCATTATTCTCTGAGTTGCTCTGTTAGATCAACACTTGGTCCTAAGACTTGTCAGTGTTACTGCATGTAACTGCAATTCATTAGTCTTCATGACTCCATTGGACTTCATTCTATGAACATACCACATTTTGTCCATTTTACTTTCATTGTCATTTGTGTAGATTTTACCTTTTTAAAAATTGAACACATTTTTATCACAAGAGAGTGCTTCTGAGAAGATTTTAGTACCTATTTCCAGGTGCACAGTTTTCATAGTTTCTGTATTATAGCAAACTAGGACTAAGGTGTTACATTGTAGGGTGTGTTCATCGTCAACTACAGTACAGTAGAATATGCCAAATTCTACTCCAAAGTGGTTGGTTGTACAAAGTTACACTTGCAACTGTGGTATATAAGTATACAAGTGCTCTAACCAGAGCACTATATTCTCTTCAATACTTAATATTTTCAAGCAACTTTTTTTTACCTTTTACTTCTTGTTGTTGTATATTTACTTCCTATTACATTAACTTCTGCTCTTATTATTTTCTTCCTTCTACTTCTTTGGGTTTATTATATTGTTCTTTTCTAATTTCTTATGTTAGCTACTTAGTTCATTTGTTTATGTCATTTTTCATTTATAATGTATGCAATATAAATGTTTCTTTAAGCCCGGATAACTAAAGCAATCTTCAGAAAATGAGCAAAGCTAGAGACATCACACTTCCAGACTTTTAATCTTTACCACAAGGCTACAGTAACCAAGACAGCATGGTATTATTACAGTAATAGACACATAGGTCAACGAAACGGGGCAGAGAACCTGGAAATAAAATCCCAGACCTTCAACTAACTCATCTTTGACAAAGCTGACAAAAACAGACAATGGGGAAGGGAAATTATATATAGCAAATGATTCTGGGAAAACTGGCCAACCACATGCAGAAGAATGACACTTGGTCCCTACCTATCATCATATATAAAAATTAACTCAAAATAGATCGAGGACTTGAGTGTGAAACCTTAAACTCTAGGACTCTTAGAAGAAAACTTAGGAAATACTCTCCTGAACATCAGAGTAGGCAAGAAATTCATGGCTAAGTCTTCAAAAGCAGATGCAGCAAAATCTAAAATTGATAGGTGGGACTTAACAAACTAGGAAGTTTTTGCACAGCAAAAGAAACCATCAAGAAAGTAGAGACAACCCACAGAATGGGGGGATAAAATGTGCAAGCTATACATGCAACAAAGACCTAGCATCTGAGATCTAGAAAGAACTCAAATGAATTGAGAGGAAAAAAAACCATTAAAAAGTAGGCAAAGGACAAGAATAGATACTTCTCAAAGGAAGACATTCAAGAAGCCTACAAACACATGGGGGAAAAAAGCTCAGCCTCACTAATCATCAGAGAAATGAAAAGCAAAACCACAAAAGCAATACCACCTAACACCGGTCAGGATGGCTATTATTAAAAAGTCAAAAACAACCAGTGTTAGCAAGGCTGTGGAGAAAAGGAATGCTTCTACACTATTGGTGGTAATGTAAGCTAGTTCAACCTTTGTGAAAAGCAGTGTGGCATTTTCTCAAAGAACTAAAAATTGAACTATCATATGATCCAGCAATCTCACAACTGGGAATATACCAGGAGAAACAAATCACTCTACCAAAAAGACACCTGCACATATATGTTCACCGCAGCACTATTCACAATTTTAAAAAGGAACCAATCCAGATTTCTATTGAAAGTGAACTGATAAAGAAAATATGGTACATATACATTGTGGAATACTACACAGCCACAAAGGACAAAATCATGCTCTTTGCAGCAACATGGATGCAGCAACATGGATGAAACTTAGTGAATGATCACAGAAACAAATAGAAACGAATACATGTTCTCACTCATGCATTATTCCTGATCACTGGACACATGAGAACAAAGGTGGGAACAATAGACACTGGACATTGCTGAAGGAGGAAGGCAAAGAGGGTCACACAACCACACACTGGGTACTGGGTCCACCACTAGGGGAAGAGAGGGCTTGCTAGAAGCTCAACCTCACTTGCACACAATTTGCTTGTGTAGTAAATTCTCACATGTATATCACAAGTCTAAAATAAAAATAAATTTAAAATGATTGCTTATTGTTTAGCGAGATATCACAAATTTAACTAATAATTTTATTGTCACTGATCTAAATATTTTCCATTTTTTATTTAGATTTCATTTTTGATCTGTTATTTAAAAATATACTTCTTGATATATGTATGGAATTTTAAAAAATATATGTATCTTATCTTGTTTTTTACTATTATAATTGTGTATTGGCAGAGAACAAAGTCTATAAGATATCAGTTCTCTGAAAATTGTTGTGATTTGCTTTGGAGTAAGTAAACAGGAAGTTTTTCTAAACATTCTATGTGTGTTCAAATAAGATGTGTATTAGGCAGTTGAAGGAATCTAAAATTCTCTTTTTCTCTCTCTCTCTCTTTGAACAAACTTTTAAATTATGTATATAAAACATTTAAGTTCATTCTTAATTTTTATTTACTTGATCTATTAATTTCTAAGAAAGTTATGTTAAAAATCTTTCTTCTCTATTTTCAGTAAAATTTCCTTAAACATATGAGGCTAGAGGCCACATTATCAAGTGCATAGAAATTTAGATATATCATTCTGGAAAATGAAAGTTTTTATTATTATAAGCAACCCTCCTTAACAGTGGCTTTTTTCTGATCTCAATCTAGATAGGCTGTGTTTCTTTCAGTTAGTATTTTCATTTTTTAGCTTAAAATTTTTAACCTTTCTGTATATATATTTACAGATAGTATTGTAAGCAACACATAGCTGTTTTTTTTTTTTTAAACAATCTACTCAATCTTTTAAAAGCATTTCTACCTTTTCATTTAGTATTTTTTATGTGGCTCATCATGTCTACATCCTTTTATTTTTTGCCTTCTTTTAAAATTTATTACTTTTTCTCATTCTATTTCTTTGCTGCTACTGCTATACAATTTATTTTACTTTTTTTCTTGGTAATTAGAGATGGTTTTAAGATTTGTACTTCTTAAAGTCTAATATTTAGTAATATATTTACTCTTCTTAAGCAATACACTTAGCTTCAATACACTTAAAATACAACGACCACTTTCCAATTTAAGGTTTTTTTAGATTTAATCACATGTTACCATAGTGTTTGTTCATTGTTTGTTTTTTGCATACTCATACTTAACCTCTGGAATCTTTTTCTCTTTCAAGTATATCTTTTAGTATTGATTTCTGGAGATTGTGGATAATGCTGCAATGAACGTGGAAGTGCAAATAACTTCTTGAGCTCCCGATTTCATTTTTTTAAATATATACCTAGAAGTGGGATTGCTGGAGATTATGATGGTTATAGTTTTTTGAGGAAGTGAAATAAGCCAGTTACAGAAGAACAAATACTGCATCATCCCACTTATATGAGATGTCTAAACTAGTCAAGTTCACAGAAATAGAGAGTAGAATGGTGATGACAAGGGAATGTGACAAGGGAAAACAGGGAGTTACTGCTCAGTGGGTATACTCTTGCAGTTGTGCAAAATAAGTAAGTTCTTGAGAGCTGCTGTACAACTTTGTACCTATAGTTAACAATACTGTATTGTGCACTTAAAAATTTAAGTGGGTAGATCTCATGTTAAATGTCCTTACCACAACAAAAATAATAATAATAACCAATTTTAAAGAGTATCTCTTGGTGGAAATTTCCGTCTTATTTTACCTGAAAATGTTGATACATAGTCCTTAATCCTGAAAAATATTCACACTGGGTATACAAATCTGGTTCAATGTTATGTTCCCTCAGCACATTATGCCATTGTTTTCAACTCTAAATGATGCTGTTGAGAAGTCAGATAGCATTCTAAACTTTTTTTTTTTTTGAGTTGGAGTCTCACTCTGTCGCCCAGACTGGAGTGCAGTGGCCGCTCTTGGTCACCGCAGCCTCTACCTACTGGGCTCCGGCAATCCTTCCTTCCGCCTCAGCCTTCCAAGGAGCTGGCATTACAGGCGTGCGCTACCACACCCGGCTAATTTTTTTGATTCATTGTAGAGATGAGGTCTCGCCAAGTTGCCCAGGAGGGTCTCGAACCCGTGGGCTCAGGCAATCCACTCACCTCAGTCTCCCAAAGACGTGGGTTTACAGGCTGAGCCACCAAGCCCGGCTGCATTCTAAACATCTTTAAAACTATACATTGATTTAAAGTTATTTTGTTTGGGGCACTTTTCAGTTTCACAATAATGTTCATTGCTATCATTGTTTTTGTTGTTTGGATTTTTTGTGTGTCTGTTTTACATTTAGCCTACTTCTGGGCATCATGAATTTGTAGCTTGGTATTTTTGTCAATTTTCACAATTCCTTATTTGTTGTTCCTTCCTCATTTTACCTTTCTTCACTTCTGGTTTAGAGAAGCTCTATATTAGATTTTTATGTTATCTTTTATGTCTTTAACTCTTTTCCATTACTTTTTTCCTTTGGACCACATTTAGATAAGTCTTATGATTTCTATTTCAGTTTGTTTATTCTCTTTTTAGCTCAATAAAATATATCTATTGAATTTTTTATCTTAATGCTTATACTTTCCATAGCTAGAGGTTTCAATTACATCTCTAATCTAAATATTACAGACACTTTAATAGTCTCTTTGCCTTTGCAAATGTTTTCAAATATTCATTTTATTTAAAAAATATTTTATACATACTTTCTATATTATGGTCTTACAATGTAAAAATAATAATATTTTGCAAGTGTTACACTGCTGTCAGTTCTATTTGCTCTAGCTCATATTTTCTTTTTTATATTTTTACTGTGAGCTCATCCTTTTCATATCTTTATTTGAGAGAATATTTTATGGCCTTATTTTAAGTGACTTTCTTCAGAGACATTTAACATTTACTTCTGCCAATTGCTTAGATGTACTAACAACCAAGAATGATTTTAGGCTGAATTCTTGACTTTAGTTTTTTAAAATAAATTTTACTGTGTAAATATGAGGTATACAACATAATATACTAGGATACATATAGGTAGTAACATGGTTGCTATTTTGAATCAGATTAACGTTATCTATGATCGCACATAGTTACTTTTTGTGACAAAAAGTAGCTAAAATTTTACTTATTTTAAAAAATATTGAGTACAGTATAATTTTATTAATCTGAGACTTCATGTTGTATACTGGATTGTAGACATGTTCATCCTACATGCCTGTAATAGTGGTATATAAATCTTTCAAATCTCTATTATGAAAGTTAATAACCATGAGGTGGGGGCCCTTCTAAAACAAAGGATAGAAAAAAATTGTTAGAGAGAAAGTGACATGGTGTAGTCAATCTCTAAGTGCACATGAGTAATCCAGTTACAATCCTGTACCATAAAATACCCAATCCCTTTATAAGGGAGACAAAGGGGCTAAAATGTAAAATAAGGCAATGCCCCACTGCTTTCGGGCTCAGCCTTTGGATGTGAATCTGCTGGGCCAGTGCTGGCACAAATAAACGCTGCTTCCTGGCCAAAAAAAAAAAAAAAAAAAAGCCTCAGTATCTCGTCTCTCTCTGTAAAGAATCCTGTCACAACCAAAATGGTAAAAAGTAACTATAATAGCTATAATAAGCCTTTAAGGAATACACAATATACAAAGATGTTAATTTTAGCTAAAAAAAAACATAAATTGTGTGTATAGAGAATAAAAGTCTAGAGTATTTATATGCTATCAAATTTAAGTTGTTACCATTTTAAAATAGTATAACTGTAACTACAAACTTTTTTACGTAAGTACTATGGTATCACAAAGCAAAAAATTACATTAGATATACAAATAAGATAGAGAAAAGAATTAGAAAAAGAAAAGCTTAGCACTATAGAACATCACCAAATCACAAACATAAGTAACAAGAGACAAAGAAAAGAACAAAGGATTTACAAAACAAACAGAAATCAATTAACAAACTGTGTGAATATACCTAAAGAAGTTTAAAATAGAGCTACCATATGATCCAGCAATCACTTTTTTGTGTATATATCCAAGACATTACCGCCTTGCAAAGATATCTGCACTTCCATGTTCATTACCGCCTTGCAAAGATTTCTGCACTTCCATGTTCATTGCAGCATTATTCATAATTGCCAAGATATGCAAAAAAACTATGAATGGATGAAAAAAATATCATATATATGTGTACACACAAGAGTGAAACAAAAGGAAATAAAATATCATTTAGCCATTAAAAAGGGATTCTACCTTTTCTAATTTATTTCTCTCTCCTTTCTGAAGGATAGCCTTGCTTCATATAATGTTCTTGGCTGACAGGGTTTTCTTTCAGCATTTTGAATATATCATCTTATTCTCTACCAGCTTCCTAGTTTTCTGCTGTGAAATATGCAGTACTCTAATGGAGATTCTTTTGTGAGAGACTTGATGTTTTTCTATTGCTGTTTTTAGAACTATTTATTTGTCTTTGAATTTTAACAGTTTAATTATAATGTTTCTAGGTTAATCTATCTATGTACTTTTGAGCTTCATGCTTTCGTATGTCCATATCTTTCCCCAAACTTGGAAAGTTTCCAGTAATAATTTTCTTAAATAAACGTTTTTCTGCCTCTCCATTTCTTCTACTTCTGTGATTCTCATAATGCAAAAATGTGTTCATTTGTGTTTCATAGATTTTCTTTTCTCTTTTTCATTCTTTTTCTTTTTTTCTAGATAATTTCAAAAGACCTGTATTCAAGTTCAGAAAGTACTTCTTCTACTTGATCTAATCTGCTGTTGAAGTTCTCAAACATATTTTTAAATTTCATTTATTAATTTCTCCAGCTCTAAAATTTCTTCTTTGTTCATTTTTATCATATGCATTTATTGGTTGAATTTCTCATTTAAATTTTAATTTTTTTCTAATGTCCTTGAATTGTCTTTCTGTATTTTTTAATATATTGTTGAGTTTTGTTAAGATTATTATTTTGAATTTCTTTTTAGGCAATTTATAAATTTCCAATTCCCAAAGGTCAGTTACTGGAAAAACATAGTGTTCCTTTGTGGTGTCATGTTTGCTTCCTTTTTCATGTTTCTTGTGTCCTTGTCTTGGTATCTTCACATCTGGTGTAAAAAAAAAAAAAATGCCTCTTCCAATTTTATAGAGTGCATTTCATAGGGAAATACTTTCATCTGCAGATGGGTCCTAGGGTGTCAGGTGGGTAGCATGTGTTAACTCTGGTTCTGAGTGAATGCAATAGTGTAGTCTGCATGCAGTTTCTTCAGCTGTCATCAGTGTTAACATTGGCTGCAAGTGGCTCAGTGACCTAGGTTGCAGGAGTTTGTGGTGGTGGTGATGGAAAGATAGGTTGAGCCAGGTAAGCCCAGGCACCAAGCAGGCACAACTACCTTGTTGACTCAAGTGTGACTTTCCTGGGGGTAGGGCACCAGGCTAGTTAGTGTGCTGAGAGGCTACAATTACTTGGGCATGACTTCTCTCTTGACTTTATGCTTAATATATATAAGCAATGTGAGTTTCCTCAAGCTTAAATTAAAAAAAAAAAAAAGTTCATGATTTAAAAGTTTTTCATTCTTCTCAATGCCAAGATTTGAGACCGGTAATTTTTAAATTATGGTTTATAACAGGTATTATTTCTACTTCTTACACAGGAGCCCTTTTAGGTCCCGGATTTTTGTGATGGTGTCTCCAATGATATTCATTCCTTTGTTCAACCCTTGGAATGTATCTCCTGATTCTGTGTCCATAGGCCATAAAAAAACAAATGTTAAGTTTAATCCGTCTTATCACCCCATTGGTAAATATGCCTCTCAACAAATAAGTTCCCTTTCTTTTTCCTCTTGTAATATGTTTTAAGCTTTACTGCTTCTTTCTGGAATTGCCCTTTTTTAAAAATCAGGATTCAGTAAATTATTGCTTGTTTGTAGCTGTGCATTCAACCTGCCAGTATTCAATACTGGTTTTACTTGGAGTGAGCTTAATAAATATAGATTCCATTCTTAGTATATCTGAAAAGTCTTGGTATTGAAGGTTTAGCAATACAAATATATACTTTTCAGGAATGTGTTCAGTGCTGTATATTCAGAATTAGAAATTTATCAGACCACTATAATTTTGCTTTACTTCACTAGTATTCAGAAAAATATTTTTGTCAAATATTTCCACCTATTTTGTATAAAATTATAATATTATTCCATCATAAATAATTATACACATATTTTCAAAATATCTACTGTTGAAAAAGTATAAGCAAAAAGAGATAAAAAGAACCTTAATAATAAAAGTGATCAAGGTCAGTGAGTAAAACCAAGACAGCAATAGAATGTTGAAATAATAAGAAAATAAATCATCAAAACAAAGAATGTGTCAAAAGGTAACATCTTGCAGCTTTAGGGCTCTTCCAAAATTATGTTCACATGAGGTGACAAGTCTTTGGACCAGATTGTCCATTGTTTTACTCACTTTTTCTGATCTAAATATATGTTGAAGGCCTCCCATCAGAGCAACAGAGTTGAGTGCATTTTTTTAAAAGCTGACTATCCTGTCACCATAGTCACCTACATGTTGAAGATGACAAGTGAATCAGGCTTACGTAAAATGCTATCAAGTACAAAAAGAGAGTATAAATAATAGTCACATAATATTTTTCTGGTTTTTTTCCCATTGTAAATCCTTCATTAGCTGGTCCTTGTCTTGCTGGAGACATTAAGAGACACTAAAATTAAAGATTAAAGTTTATACATGAAAAAGTCTATTTCCAATAAATGCATTATATGGAGAGCTATATACATACTCATACATGAGTCACTAGTGTCATGATACACTATCACTTGTCTATTGCTTTAAATTAAAAAAATACTTAGCATCAACTTTTTGTTTCACCATAGAAGACCCTCTTTAATAGGCAGAGAAAATATTGTTATCCTCTTTTGTACAAATTAGAAAACTAAAATAGCCAGGCTTGGTGGCTCAGCCTGTAATCCCGTGCCTTAGGGAGGCTGAGGTGAGTGGATTGCCTGAGCCCGCGGGTTCGAGACCCGCCTGGGCAGCGAGACCTCATCTCTACAATAAATCAAAAAATCAGCCGGGCGTGGTAGTGTATGCCTGTAATTCTGGCTACTTGGAAGGCTGAAGCAGAGGATCGCCGGAGCCCAGCAGGTTGAGGCTGTGGTGGCCGGGAGCGGCCACTGCACTCCAGTCTGGGCGACAGAGTGAGACTCCAACTCAAAAAAAAAAAGAAAGAAAACTAAAATATGTAAAGATTTTACAGCTAATAAATGGCAGCAAAATAAGAATACTATTTTTGCTTGAATGCCTTCAGAATTGAACACTTGAGCCCAGAAGCATGAGCGAATATAAGAATAGAGACATAGTCAGGCCTGAGGAAGAAGGAGGAGTAAATTAACCTCTAAGAAGGTGCAACTGTTGGCTAACAAATTCTGGAAGTGATTGTTACTAGAACATACAATTATAAACATATTACTTAATCTGGTTAATAATATTTAAGAGTTAGATCTACAGGAACCACAGTTCTGAGTTATCTCTTCGTATATCTGAGATCCAGGCAAGGAGACAGACAGGGAAAATCAGTTTATAAAGAAGACTCGAAAGTATAAGAGAAAATATGTGGACCCCAGCTACATAAACTGCAAGGTTACAGTTGATACTGGTCCATAAAGATTTTGTGTCTATTGGAAAGATGGTCAAGTGAGGAATCAGAGGAGAATTAGAATCTTACTGCATGACAGCTGTCAGAGAATATTTGAACACTAGGACTACACACAAACAAGAGAATCACTTTGGTACATAAACTTCTGATTTTCATTGATTAAAAGGAATATGTGGTTGGGAGGAAGAAGAATCAGTTGTGCTAGATTATCTATTCACAAATTGGGGGATAAGTCATCTTAATTCCAGTTGTTGACTGGGCATCTCTCATAGCTTTTCTGACATAAGGTCAATATTTAAAGAATGTGATGTTGACAAAATATATTTTCAGGTCCCTAGTTCAGTTACAAGTAATATGATGTTGCATAAATCCAGAATACTTTCTGGATTTTACTATTCATAAGGTGAATGTCACAGGGTTGAGATTCAACAAGGGTTTTCAGATGTTTTGGCACAGTAAAGTTTTGTTTTGTTTTGTTTTGTTTTAGAGAAATGGACTTTATGAATTAAAGTGATTTTTTTTTTAGCCATGAAGTCTTCAATTTTGTATCTTGATGCTTTTACTCATTAAAAACATCATGGGTTAGACCTCAAGCAAGAATAGCTAATCTTAAACTTCAGAATTTGAAGACACAGAGAAGAAATTGAAATTTAACTACTGAAAGAATTTAGTAAATATTGTAGTGAGACATAGTTCTTTCCTACATGTTATGTAGGTGGTAACCAATATTAATGCATATAAACATAATAACCACAAGATTATCATTGAGGTGGTATAATCTTTGTGAACCTGGTCAAACTCATGAGCAGAGCATTTGCTCAGAAATCATGGGCTACAATGGAGAGCTGTATGAGGCCTTCTATTCCGATCTTTGTAATCCTCATAAGCAGGAAGAGTGAGCATGGGCATCATTCTTCCAATTACAGAAGCCTGAGAATGACAATTTCAGAGATAAGGGTGTGTACTATGGTTTAAAGTACTGCTGGGAAAATTAGCTCCCTACCTCTACAAAAAGGCCTATACTGGATTTTTCAATTACCAAGTCATTGTTAGAATAACCATATAACTTATTTCTTAATTTCTTAGAGTTTTGAAATTGAAACAGATGGTATCCGTCATTATGATGAAACAGCAGATGTACACTGGGACGGTGTCTGGAATACCTGAAATACAGTCGCTTGAGACATTCACAATCTTTGCTGGTAAAAGATTTAGATGGTAAGTTTAGAAGAATTATGAGCTAATAACAATGGGAATACCCAGCACACAGTAAGTACTGGGCATTATTATTTCTAATAACTTTACACAAAGTCTCTCATCTAGTCTTTACAACAATCCTTTAAAATAATTATATCCAGCTTCAAGTGAAGATATTGCAACACATAAAAATTAAAGACCTTAACCAACATCATAGGGCCAGGAGGTGTAGGATCCAGGATTAGGATCCATGCTGTATGTCTTCCACCCACATTCCTAAACACTATGCTACATGCTGCTTGAAAATCATGAGTTAAAGCCGGGCTCGCTGGCTCAGCCTGTAATCCCGCGCCTTTGGGAGTCTGAGGTGAGTGGATTGCCTGAGCCCGTGGGTTCGAGACCCACCTGGGCAGCGAGACCTCAACTCTACAATAAATCAAAAAACCAACCGGGCGTGGTAGCGCATGCCTGTAATTCCGGCTACTCGGAAGGCTGAGGCAGAAGGATCGCCGGAGCCCAGCAGGTCGAGGCTGCGGTGGCTGGGAGCGGCCACTGCACTCCAGTCTGGGCGACAGAGTGAGACTCCAACTCAAAAAAAAAAAAAAAAAAAGAAATGAAAATCATGAGTTAGAGAAAGGTGAGTGAGGTGGAGAGCAGTGGAGAAAGCAGATATTATCTTTTTTGCCTTTTTTTATTACCATTTCTAGTGGCTTCTTTGAGAATGGTAGGAAAGGAATAGTGGTACCTAGTCATTGACTTTAAGACAGAATTATGGGGGAGATGAACATTTACAAACTGAGATTAAGGATCCAAAAAAGAGGTAGTTATAAAACATAGGGGAGAAAAGGGGCATGATTCGCTTCTCACTGGTCTCTTCCATGGCTTGTTCCAAGTGCTCAGATGAGAGAGTTCTTCAATGCACAGAAGACTGGGGTCACGCCCCGCAGTCATGCATTCCCAATGGAGATGCAGGACAGTAAGCTTGTTACTGAGAGCAAGGTTGCATTTGTGTAATAAAGTGTCATGTCTTTAAAATATGTTTGTTAAGTGAATAAGCAAAAGTTAATCTTATGAATTGTCAATAAGCTTTTAGATTTTAGTGTTTTCTTTTATACTTGATTGTATTTAGTTAAAAGTACAAAAAAGTCACACCAAACAATATCATTAATATTATAATATATATTCAGTTTACAAAACACAAGTGAATATATTGAAAATGCATGTATATACCAATGCACAAAGCTAAAATTTTACATATTGAAGGTATTTCACATTTCAAAAATATTAGAGAACTCAATAAAATTTTTCCCCATGCATTTAAGATACTGTTCCATTTATCGAAAAATTATTTACATACAAATTTTGAACAATTTGCTTAATACTTAATAAACAATAATAGACAAAATATATCTAATAGAGAAACTTCATTCATTTGTAAATACTTTCAACAAGTACTTATATAATGTCCTATAAGTGACTCAAGCAGTCATAGTCCCTGCTCTCCTGAAGCTAATATTCCTGCAGGAAATTAGCAAAGATAGTAAGATTGGCCGTGGCAGCTTTGTAAATATTGTACCATCTAGTGTTTATTCAGACATACCCAAGTGGCTGCTGCACTCCAGTCTGAGCGACAGAGTGAGATTCCAACTCAAAAATAAATAAATAAATAAAAAGGATCATTCATCTATATATACTTATACTTCCGTGTTGCATTTTATTATCACATGGAAAGCACTTTGGCTTTCTTCTTTACTACCCAGACATATTTCATATTCTCATAGCAGACCTAATCACTGAATAGCTATTAGCATCTTACATAATTGAACTTACAAATTAGTGTGCAAAGATAGGAGGAATAAGTTCTTGTGTTCTATTGCACAGTAAGTTGAATATAGCTAACAATAATTTATTGAGTATTGTAAAATAGCTAGAAGAGAGAATTTTGAATGTTCTCACCACAAACACAAAATAAATGTTTGAGATGATGGATATGTTAGTTACTTTTTAAAATTATTATTATTATAAAGATGTGGGGTACAATCCAGGGTTAGCTATACAAACGTTGATTATGCAGGTACCATGTTAGTTACACTTATTTGATCATTACACAAGGTATACATGGTCTGAAACCACATTGTACTCCATAAATATGTGCAATTATTATGTGTAAATTAAAAATAAAATAAAACTAATAAAAATCATTATAATTGATGTTTGAGAATGTATCTACTTTAATTTCCTGGCTTACAACATTAAATGACAGGTTTAGTTAGAATCAATAAACTCTTAGGGCTATAAAATAGAATGGTACTTTGAAAACAAACAATAAAATTTTTAAAACTTCCTACTCTCTTCTCTGATAACTAGTGACCCTGCTTTACCTCTAGCTTCACTCTCCTGAAGTTTCTAGCATCCCAAGGTTGCTTTTCAAAATTTAAGGATTCTACCTCTTTCATCAGTTTCTCTATGTTTATCACTCAGCCTTGCTAATTTTCTATAAATTCTCTCCTCTTTACCAAGAACACTACTACATGATGGACACTGTTTTGTAATGTGCATTATTCAAATACTGGAAACTAACTTTCCACATATCCGGTTCCCAGCTCAACCCTTACTTTATCTTTAAGTGTTCCTTTTAATGTTTTTCAGTTATCCCTCTGAAATACATTCTAGGGCTGTATTTAGAAACCTTATGAATTTAAGGGATCATAGCCCAAACCTACATTGTTTTGACCTAAGAGTTCCAAATAAGTCTTAATACCTGAGAAAGTGTTAAATTAGTGTCAGGACATTAAAGTGGGTACTGTAGATACAGATCAGATAATCTTTAAAAACAAACTGAGTTAGATCCATGTTTAAATTTATGGATAGAGTCACTGGCTACTTGGCCCAGAATTATCTCCTTGGTAGTGACAGATAGCCAAGAAGTAACTACAGAATTGGTTGAGGAGGAATTCAGTGATGCCCCCAAATCTCCCATTCTTTCAGTTCCTACACATCTTCTTTTGCTTCTGGAAAGTATTCACACTGTGAATTGTTGACTTGATGGTCACTGGGCCTGAAGATGATGTCGGTGGTTACCTTAAGAGCAGCTTGCAGCATACTAATTTACTTCTAGAGAGTATGAAATGCCAGATATGTCATGCTGGTGACTGTGGGGAAGCCATCTTGATTTCCTCTGGAAACTGAGTAAACCTTATTATTTTGTGGTCTGTCTGAGCTGGTGTTGAATGAATGACAGAAATAGTGAGCTCTTTCTAAAACGAGGATTCTCTCTTCTGGTGAACTTTTCAGAATGGATTTTAAGGGATTTTAGTTAGATCATCTTTGTTTAGTATTATACTATTAAAAGCCTTGAGGCAAAGGATCTGTAAGTTTTCCAAAAGAGGTAAAAATGACGTAAATGTCTGACATATTTTTTATCAACAAGTCAATTACCAGAGTTGAACAGTTAATTCTTTTTTGTTCTATTTTAATTTGGGGGAGTTAAGACCATATCTTATATTTTTCTATAATTGCTTATTTTCCTGTTGTGTGCCTTAGTACATGTTTTACATATATTAGGTTTTCAATATTCATATATTGAATAAATCATGGCTTTAGAAAATATCCTGAAGACTTTCAGTAGTGATAATTTAGGCTGAGTTTATGCTTTGGATTAACTTTTTTTCAGTTTCTTAACAACTAGCTCTTTATCTTTCCGAAGTCAAAAGGGAAAACAAAGACAATCAATTCAAATTTTCAAACTTTTACCACAATTTAGCATGTGAATTTCAGTTGACAGTTTGATTGTGTTTTATATCCTGTTGATTGCAAGCTCTCTGAAAGGTGATATCCAAAAATATAAAATTCAGCAAAAGATGTGTGAAAAATAAATGCCACTTGATTTCAGTATTTACTTTGTGATGGATTCTCACTTCATATTTCTTGAAGCAGTTTTAAATTTTCTAAATGTTGCATTCCCAAAATAAACACATAAACAATGAAATGAAGATGACAAATGTATAGCTCAAGAGCTGGAAAAATCTGGAGGATGAATGCCACCGTGTAGACGTGGAGGACTCAGTCTTGATCCACAGAAGCATGTGTTGCTTCAGGGCATTTATTTCTAATACAAGTGTCTTCTTACATTATAGTTTTGCATACATGGATTCCCATAAAGGACAGATTTATCATGAATATGATTTTTTTAAAGTGGAAAATTTAAATGTCTGCAGGCAAAAAACACAAAACGAAACCTTTTGGCCATTTAAGGCATATATGCAAGATAGGGAGGGAAATATAACTGTGTGTACATACACATAGATATAGACACACATTTGGGCTGTGTCGTTACCAAAAAAAGAAGAAAAGAGCCATTTTGGTGACACATGAGGACAAGCCTATGCAAAAGTATGCATTTTTACTCTTAGGTCCCTTCTATCTCTTCTCCTGGCTATATTATATTCTATTCTCTGACCAAAGACAGTACCAGTCTCAGCATTTTTCACTAATATTGTCTCCTTGGCTCCTACCATATACATCAAATTTTCCCCTCCATTTCATCCAAAATATTTGTGAAGGACCTTCAAGGAACTGGCCGGGATTGGGTGGGAGTCAGACTAAAGAGAAAATAGCTATGGACAGACCTTCCTTTTATGTACATTTTAGTATCATAATTTCCTAGAATTTTTAATTCAGACTTCATAATTTTCATAATTTTTCATACTTATATGAGCATGTAGAAAAGACTATCTGAAATAAGAAGTACCTACAATAGTACCTAGAACTACATAGTAGGCTCTCTCTCTCTAAATATATATATATAGAGAGAGAGAGAGAGGGAGGGAGTGAGTTGGAGTCTCACTTTGTCACCCAGGCTGGAGTGCTGTCGTGCAGTGGCACACTCACAGCCACCCCAGCATTGACCTGTCGGGCATTGGCAATCCTTCTGCCTCAGTCTTTCAAGTAACCAGAACTACAGGCGCACACTACCATGCCTAGATAATTTTTCATTTATTGTAGAGACAAGGTCTTGCCAAGTTGCCCGGGCTGGTCTCGAACCGCTGGCTCAGGCAGTCCACTAACCTTGACCTCCCAAGGTGCAAGGATTACAGGCTGAACCACCAACTCTGGCCAATAGAGATTTTTTAAGTGAGTAGATATTTGAGGAATAAATAAGTGAATTTAAAAAACCCAAATGGAAAGGAAAAGTGCTTCTATTTTAATGGTCCAGAAAGATGGTGTTAGCAGAAATAATGAGGCTGTAATTCCCAAGTTCTCAACACTTGATAGATTCATTTCAAGTATATCTCTTTTAAATTTTTTTTCTTTAAATTTGTGACAAATGTAGTATAAAATTTCTAGGAATTAATCTAATGAAAGAAGTGAAAGATCTGCAAAAGGAAAGCTGTAAAACTGTTGAACAAAACTGAAGAAGACACGAACAATTGGAAAGATATCCCATGCTCATGGACCGGAATAATTAATATGTTAAAATGACAACACTACCCAAAACAATATGTAGGTTCAATGTATTCTCTAGTAAAATACCAATTATATTTTTCACAGAAATATTTTAAAAGTTCTAAAGTTTGTGTGAAACTACAAAAAAACCCAAATAGCCAAAGTAATCCTGAGTAAAAAGAGCAAAGCTGGAGGCATCACACTACCTGACTTCAAAATTTACTACAAAGATGTAGTAGCCAAAACAGCATTGTACTTACATGAAATCAGACACATAGAGCAACAGAGCTACATAGGGAAGTCAAATACAAATCCACACATTTACAGTAAATTCATCTTCGACATAAGATTCCAAGAGCATGCAGTGGGAATACAACTGTCTTGGTAACAAATGGTGCTGAGAAAACTGAAAAATTATATGCAGAAGAATAAAATTATACCCCTATCTATAACCATATACAAGAATAAAATAAAAATTGATTAAATGCTTAAATCTAAGACCTCGAACTATAAAACCACTAGAAGAAACATTGAGAAAAAGCTCCAGAACATTTATATGAGCAAAGATTGTTTATGTGAGACCTCAAGAGCACAGACAACCAAAGCAAAAATAGACAATTAGGTTACATCAAGCTAAAAAGCTTCTGCATAACAAAGGAAACAATTAGTACAGTGAAGAGACAACCTACAGAATGGGAGAAAATATTTTCAAAGTATCCATATTCATTTGACAAGGAATTAATAACCAATTATATAAGAAGCTGAAACAATTCAGTAGCAAAATAAATAATTTGGTTAAAAATGAGCAAAAGACCTTAACAGACACTTCTCAAAAGAAGACATGCAAATGGCCAAACAAGTATTTTTTTAAAATTCTCAGCATCGCTAAACAACAGAAAAATGCAAATCAAAACCACAATGAGATATCATTTGATTCCAGTTAAAATGACTTATATAAATAAGACAAACAAAAAAAGATAATGGGAGGATATGGAGAAAAGGGAACCCACATACACTGTTGATAAAATGTAAA
This sequence comes from Carlito syrichta, assembly GCF_000164805.1. Taxonomy (NCBI): domain Eukaryota; kingdom Metazoa; phylum Chordata; class Mammalia; order Primates; family Tarsiidae; genus Carlito; species Carlito syrichta. Next base: position 588,864 of record NW_007247876.1, on the reverse strand, counting down.
TTACTGCAGCCATTATAGAGTCATTGTGGTTCTTCAAAAAACTATAATTATAACTACCATATGATTAAGCAATTTCACTGCTGGGTATCCCCAAAAAGTGAATAGATAAATAAATAGATAAATAAATAAATAAAGGGTATCAATATATCAGAGGGATAGCTGCACTTTCATGTTTATTGAAGCTCTATTAACAATCACCAAAATATGAAATTAACCCAAATGCCTATCAATGGAAGAATGGATAAATAAAATGTGTATATATACACAATGAAATACTATTCAGCCATTTAAAAAATGAAATCCTGTCATTTGCAGCAACATGTGGTACTGGAGGCAATTATGTTAAGTAAAATAAGCCAAATACAAGAAGATAAATATCATATTTTCTCATTCATATGTGGAAGCTAAAAAAAGTGGATCCCATGAAGATAGAGTGTGCAATGATGGTTACCAGAGGTCAGGAAGTGTAGAGGGTGGAGAATGGATGAAGGGAAAAATAGAGAATATTAATGCATTATCACTGAACTTTACACTTAAAAATGGTAAGAATGATAAATTTTGTATGTGTATTTTATCTCAATTAAAACAAATAAGAAAAAATTTGCACTGAAAAGCAATTCCATTATTTTTATTTGCAGTGGATCCAATTTAGCAAATTTGAGAGTAATTTTATGCATTAGTAATTTCAAATCAGTAAATGATCAAAAGAAAAAAAAAAGATTTAAATTTAACCCAAAGGAATGATGGTATCTTTGGATCACAAATTATGCCATGCAGTTACCAGTAGTTGTCTACCTACTTAAGCCGTCTTATACCTTCATCAGTTATAAACATTACAACTTACTCTTTCAAATCTGTTCAAATGGTCCCTTTATTTTGGATGCTGACATGTAGCTTCATCCTCTCATTTTTATAAAAAATGAGGACATCAGAGCTTAATAAACTCTAAGTTCTAACCAAGGGCCATAAGTTCTACATATGACATTGTTTATAATATACTGCATGTATTAAATGCTCAAAAACAGTTGGCTGAATTAACACAGACAGCTACATAAAAACCAAAAGGATGTTTGCTGAAGCTGTCCCCTGCCAGTCCTACCTTTCAAATTCTATCAGTCAATTTGAAAGAAACAGGAGTCAGTTCTTTAATCTTCGTAATTCTAGAAGTATGGTACACACCAACCCTGAACTAGGATCAGACACTGACCAATGACTTTCTGAGAAAATATATGATGCTCTGCCTACAATTGATTGCAGCAAAAGGTACAATTAAATACTACAAAAGGGATAATTACCTCCTGATTCAGCATCTCCAAGGTGCCAGTAATCCAACAGTGCACAATCTGCTTTCATCTAGTTTTCATATTGAGCATCCAAGTATGATTTTACTGAAACAATGGGTCTGTAGCATAAAATAAAGGCAAAAGGTATTATTATGGCTTCTCATGTTTAAACATCAATGAAAATAAAATGTATAAATGTGATAAAAAATTAAACTCACTTATCACATGTCTCCTTATAAATATAATCTTGACTGATGCCAAGAAGGATATTGATAGCCAGACTGCTTCAGGAAAGATATTTCTTGAGTCATACGATCCCCAGCAAAGCAAAACACTTTATTTAAATCATGGTTCTTATGAATAGATAATATAGGGCAAATGTGCTTTTGCTTGGAGTACATAAATTCAAGTATAAATTGCATTTTAAAAATCAGTATACCAGCATTAAAATATATTAGTCAAAAACTTGACTTTGTTCAACTCATTAAAAATAAAACCTTAATTTGTAAAATAATTATATCATGTATAGAAATCAATGGGCAGTACCATGTTTGACTAGTACTCAACATCTTTTAAATTACAAAATTATATACATTTTAAGAAAAGTGAAAAGTAATAATAGGGTGCTATAAAGTGGAGAAAAGGAATGTGCAAAATTGTAAATAATTAGATAATACAGAAACTTCTAAGAAGATTTTATGCCACAATTACTATCTACACAAACAATTTTCTGTGAATCAAAAATATATCTGACTGGAATGTGTAAACACAAGGGAGGTAGCCAGAAAGAAAAAATTACATTAATGATTTACAAAGCATAAATGGAAGCTACTATTATCTGCCATAAAAATATATTGCAAACTAAAATGATATACCAGAGAGTAAGTGTGTAGAAGCAAAGACCAAATCTTCCTCTCATTTAAAAGCAAACTTTAAAAGTAAATGTCAGGACTTTCCTTTCCAGTCAAGATAGAGTGAAAATGACTGGATTTATCTTGCCATCTGAAATGGCCAGAAGACTAGGGAAAATATCTGAAGAAAGTTTTTAAGATAGAAGACATCAGGCAGTAAAAAAACAATGATCCCTGGGAAGTGTAATACAACTAGGATGAGCTCTTTAATTTCCTTATCTCATTTTCTTGAAAGAATTTGCTGGATGCAAATTAAAGGATAGTTACCCCAAGTGGAACCTAGGTGGCAGAATCTCTGAGTTGTTTAGATGGAGCTAAGAGACCAGGAAGACCGACACAGGTAGAGCATGCAGGAGTCATGGGAAGGAGAGAATGGCACACAGAGAAGGCTGAAGATCTGCCCGGAGTCCCCTCAAATATTCATATTCATCTGCTGCTGACCAACACATGCGTGTGAGAAAACTGCCTAAACTTAAAAATAGAATTGGAATAGTACCTGGTGTTCACATAGGCATGAAAATAGTACCTGTTCTCACCAGCAGAAGAAGAAACCTCATGATTCTTAGGGCACTGGGTCCAGCACTCATCAGGCTCTTGAATAGGAGTGGAGAATAATTAGCCCTAGACTAACCACGGAAATGGTAACATCTAAAATGTTGTAAACATTACAAGAAAGGATCCAGCTGTTTGCAATAACTTAATTGCATCCCAGAGCATAACATAGAAATATTTAAGTTTATACAAAAATATCCAGTACCCAGAAAGGCAGAATTCACAAAATCTGGTATCCAATCAAAATGCATATAAAGAAGCAAAGAAAATATAACCCATAATGAGTAAATTCAACACCGAAATGAACTCAGAGATGCTATAGATGTTAGAATTAGGAAACAAAAAACATTAAAACATTTTCGGTTTTTTTTCGATTTGGAGTCTCACTCTGTCACCCACACTGGAGTGCAGTGGCCGCTCCCGGCCACCGCAGCCTCAACCTGCTGGACTCCGGCAATCCTTCCGCCTCAGCCTTCCAAGAAGCTGGAACTACAGGTGCGCGCTACCACGCCTGGCTAATCTTTTTTATTTATTGTAGAGATGAGGACTCGCCAATTTGCCCAGGAGGGTCTCGAACCCGCGGGCTCAGACAATCCACTCATCTCAGCCTCCCAAAGCGTGGGATTACAGGTTGAGCCACGAAGCCCGGCTTTAAAACATTTTCAAGAGTTAAGTAGAAACATGAGTGATGCAAAAATATAAATCAAGCTTCTAATGATGAAAATGACAATGCCTGAGATGGAAAATGCACAGAATTAGATTAATGTCAGATTAATTTCAGTCATTGCAGAAGAAACAAAGAGTAAGCATAAAGATATAACAATGGAAATTATACAAAAATAAACATAGAGAAAGAAAAAAATTTACAAAATAAAAATAGTATAATTGAAATATGGGACAATGTCATATGTATTTATACGTATGTAACTGATGTCTCCAAAGGAGAGAAGAGAGAAGAAACAGAAAAAATATTTGACAAGATAATGGCCAAAATTTCCTCAAAGTTCATTTTTAAAAAGTATAAATACACAAGTACAAGAAGCTAAAAAAATCCTAAGCAGAAGAAAGATAAAGATTACACAAATGCACATCTACCCACATTTCTAAAAATGAGTGATAAAGAGAAAAATCTTAAAGATGGAGAAACAAGATACATTATGTAAAAATTACTAAGAATAAGAATGGTAGCAGATTTCTTGTTGAAAACAATTCAAGCTGATAAGAGAGTATAGCAACATTTTTAAAATACTGAAAGAAAAAAACTGAATATAAAATTCCTTAGGCATCAGAAATATATTTAAAAACAAAGCTGAAATCATGTAAAAGCTGAAAGAATCTGTTGCCAGAAAACTATCACTAAAAGAAATGTTACAAGAAGTACTAGCCTGATACTAGATGAAAATCTGGATCTACACAAAGAATAAGCACCACTAGAAGTGATAACAACTATATATGGGTAAATTGATAAGATTGCTTTTACTATTTAAATATCTGCTAAAGATACCTGACTAGTTGACAAAAACAACAATAATATGTTGTGGTGTTTATAATATATGTATAATTAAAATATATGACAACAACACCATAAAGATTATTTATGGGAGGAGAAAAATGAAAGTAAATTTTTTGTACTATATGTGAAATGATATAATACCATTTGAAGACAGACTCTGATAAGTTAAAGATGCATACTCTAAACTCTAAAGCATCAACTAAAATGACAAAACAATTGTATGTATTGATTAATATATCAATACATACATACAATTAAATAATATTTTAAAGAATCAAAAGGAAGGCAGAAAATGATGAAACAAACAAATAACTAATGGGGTAAAAAGAAACAAATAGAAAGATGATAGATGAACAACCAATCTAATTATTAATCACATTAAATATAAATAGCCTAAATACCTTATTTAAAAGGTAGAGATTGCCAGATGGATTTTTTAGAATCATGTTTCAACAATATATTGCATTTTAAAAATTGATTTTATGTACAAGGACACAGATGAGTCAAAAATAAAAGATGGAAAAATATATACCATGCTAATAATAGTAATTGTAAAAGCTTTCATATAAGTCTATATAAGTATCAGATGTAGCAGATTTCTGAACAAATATTACCAGGAATAAAGAAAGTCATTTCATACTACTAAAAGTATCAAAATATTGATAATATATAGCAATCCTAAATGTTTATGTACCTAATAAGACAAAGTATCAAAACCCATTTAAGAAAAAATAGGCAATATCAATAGCCCTTTGTTTATTAAATACATTGAATTTAAAATTTAAATCTTTCACAAAGAAAACTTGAGGTTAAGATTAACCTAGAAGCTGGCTCAGCCTGTAATCCCACGCCTTTGGGAGGCTGAGGTGAGTGGATTGCCTGAGCCCATGGGTTCGAGACCCGCCTGGGCAGGCGAGACCTCATCTCTACAATAAATCAAAAATTAGCCGGGCGTGGTAGCGCACGCCTGTAGTTCCAGCTACTGGGAAGGCTGAGGTGGAAGGATCACCGGAGCCCAGCAGGTCGAGGCTGCGGTGGCCAGGAGCGGCCACTGCACTCCAGTCTGGGTGACAGAGTGAGACTCCAACTCAAAAAAAAAAAAAAAAAATTAACCTAGAAAATTCTTCCAAGTATTTAAGGATAAAAGCATATGAATTCTACCCAAATTCATCCAGAAAAGTGTAAAGAAGTTTCTTTTCATTCTCTGAAGCCAGTATTGCCTTGCTGAAAAAAATCACACACACACACACACATACCAAAAAAAAAAAAAAAAAGAAAGAAAAGAAAAGAAAACTACAAAGCAATATAACCACATGAACAGAAATGTGAAAAATTTTGGCAAAATAATGTCAAGTAAAAGCCAATGTTGGCATGGCTTAGCATTAGAAACAAATCAATACAATTCATCATATTAAAATAATTTTAAAAGAAAACATTTGATTATCTCAACAGATAAAGAAAAACATTTGACAAAACCTAGCATTCACTCCAAATGAGAACTTTCAGAAAATTTGGAATAAAAGGAAATTTTCTCAATCTGATAAAGGTTAGTGTCGAGAAATTTATGGTTAACCTCATATTTATTGGTGAAAAAGTAGGTACTTTACCTTGAAGTTCAGAATCAAAACGAGGACGTCTATTCTCGATCTTTTGAACACTATAATAGGGGTTCTAGACAGTGGAATAAAGCAGGAAAACAATGGCATACAGACAGAAAAGAAAAAAAATAAAACTATTTTATGTATAGACAACATATTTATTCATCTAGAAAGTTAAAGAGAAGTACAAATAAGCTATTAGAACTAATAAGTGGATTTTATCAGATTGCAGGATATAAGTAAATATACAAAGACAATCATATTTTTATATACTGGCAGTAAACACTTATACACTGAGATTTTAAAAATAATACAATTTGTAATAGCTTCAGAAATAGAGATATACATATATATGACTAAACATAGACTAGATTTGTGCAATGAAATCTATATAACGTTACTGAGAGATATTAAAGAAGATCTAAATAAATGGAAAGACATGTCTTCTCCTAGGCTGAATGACTCAATATTGTTAAGATGAAAATTCTCACCAAAATAATCCATAGACTAAACACAATATCAACAAAAATTCCAGGATTTTCTTTGTTTTTACAAAGTGAGATGAAAATCTAAAATTCACATGGACCATAAAGGACACAAAAAGTCAAGACAATTCTGAAAAAGAAAAGTAAAATAGGAGGAAAACATAACTTGATTACAAAAGCTATTATACACCTATAGTACCAAAATCAGTGTGGTATTACAGTTAGACAAATATATTAATGGAACAGAATAGAAAGTTCAGAGAGAGACACATATGTTTGATTCTTTACCCAGTAGCAAACTCAATTTAGTAGGTAGAGAAGAGCCTTTTCAGTAAGTGGAACCAAAGCAATTGGATATCCATAACAAAAAACCCAAACTTCTGCTTACACTCATGCCAATTACAAATTTTACTCAAATTTGGTCATAGAACAAATATGAATTCTAAAACTATAAAATTTCTACAATAAAATATAGGAGAAATAGCTGTGACTTTCAGTTTGGCAAAATTTTCTTAAATATAGCACTAAATTCATGATCTATAAAAGACAATATTGATAACTTGAACTTCATCAAAATTTAAAAACCTTGTGCTTTGAAAACATTTTTAAGAGAATGAAAATGCAAGCCACAGAATGTGAGAAATTAATAGCAATGCGTATGTCTAAAAATGGACTTATATCCAGAATATATTTTTTAAAAACTCTCAAAACAAAAAAATTAAGAATGGTCAAAAAAGGTAAATCCTGTCTCAAAGAATATAAACATATAGCAAACAAGAATCTTAAAAGGGGCCGGGCTCAGTGGCTCTGCCTGTAATCCCAGCACTTAGGGAGGCCGAGACAAGAGGATTGCCTGAGCCTGAGGGTTCGAGACCCACCCGGGCAACTTGACAAGACCTCATCTCTACAATAAACCAAAAATTAGCCGGATGTAGTAGTGCGTACCTATAGGTCCGGCTACTTGGAAGGCTGAGGCGGAAGGATCACTGGAGTCCAGCAGGTCGAGGTTGTGGTGACTGGGAGCATGCCACTGCACTCCAGTCTGGGCGACAGAGTGAGACTCCAACTCAAAAAAAAAAGAATATTAAAAGATGTTCAACATCACAATGACTGGAAACATACAAATTAAATCCATAATGGGATACTGCTACATACCTTAGAATATGGTATTCTAATAGGTATTAGAATATACTAAAATTAGAATATACTTTAGTATATACTAAAAAAGAACATATTGCATAATTTTATTTACATAGAATTCTAGAAAATATAAACTAACCTATGAACGCAAAGCAAATCAGTAGTTGCCAGGGAACAAGTAGAAAGCCTTAAATAATGACTAGTCATGATACTTTCTCATGGACCATTTATAAGGTTAGCCAAGATTTAGGGTTGTGTAATAGGTTGAACACAAGGTACAGCCAAGTACAGGTCATGACCTGGTCAGGAACTCTGATAGGGGGTAAAATGATCATGCCAATTTAGAACAAAGACTGATGCTTGAGATTATAAGCACAGCTTTGCCACCCCACATCACCACTACCAAATGTAGTTTAGCAATGACCAAGTGATAATGAGATAGGAAGAGCTCACTCTAAGACAAGAAGATCATCTTAAAGATAATCATGGAAAATATGAAGTTGTCTTTTCCACTACCTGATCACAAGAGAGACCAACCATTGTACTTTGACACAGTTATGATTTTATTCTTCTCATGCCATCTGGGCACTACCATCAGGGTGGTGAACAAAGTCCTTCATATGTCCCTTACCTGCTTCTTCTGTTTTTAACTGTCCCCAAACACTTCAGTTCTCCTAAAGAACCATGCTTGTCCACAATTCTGTGCATTTACTATGAATCCCTTTAGAGATGCTAAGTAATTTGGATTCATTCAAAAGGCAATTGGAATATTTGAAGCAAGTCAAACTGGACAATGACACAGTTACATTTGTATTTTACAAAGGTGGATCCGGACTCGAGAGGAAGTTTTTGGGTAAGTGAAAATATGCCTTCTTGGCATATTTAAGAGTACTTTACAGGTTGCCTGTGGTCTCCTCCATGGTGGGAATTAGGCAGTAATTATGCCAAACCATCCCTTCCAAGAAGGAAGAAAGAACAAGTGGCTTGAAGACAAACTTTCTTGCAGGTGAAAATGAAGGAAGTCTTCCTGTTCAGTGGGCTCACAATTTTTTCTGTGGAAGCAAGTTGCTGGCATTAAATTTCAATGCAAATTTTGAAGATATGAAATGATTTTGAAGAATTCTGAGAAAGCAAATGATCATTTAAGATTTCCCAGCTGCAACAGGGTTGGTGACTATAAATTTTTATTGGAAACAAATCATACCAGTTGTGCACATTTAGTTAAATTACTTAACAGCTTGGGTATAAGAGCAGAAAAGACAGAGATTGTATTGATTTAGCCTTAGAGATTGGCAGAGTAAGTATGAGGGGGATCCAAAAAAACTCAAAATTATCTTTTGGAGGGTGGACCTCTTATAGTACAATTTTCCCATGCTGGGTAAGTGTTCTAGGAACCCATTGTCATCAGTGTATCAGCTAACATTGCTCTAAGAGGCTGTGTTCAGCTTCAGTGAATTTTTTTTTTTTTTTTTTGGAGACTCAACACATTTGCCCATTTCATAATGGGCGATTTATGAGTGCATCTACCAACATTGCGCTGAATGTTCAGCAATTTTTGACAAAAAAAAAAAAAACATGACCCCAGTGCCTACCCTTCCAATCTTACCCTGAGCAACTTTTTTTTTTTTTTTTTGGTTTCCCCTATGAAAAAGTCATCAAAGGGAAACGTTTTGTAGATGTGGAAGAGGTGAAACAAAAAACAGCAGAAGCACTAAAAGGCATCAAAATTAACGAGTTCAAAAAACTGTTTTGAGAAGTGGAAAAAGCATCTTGATAGATATATTGCACTTCAAAGGTGACTAAAGTTTAAACATGTAAGAATAAATGAACAATTTTTTTTATAAATTCCATTTTGGGGGAATCCTCCTTCTTATAGTGGAACTCCCAGATTTTTTTATGAATATGGAGATGACACTAGAAAGTTTAGGGAAGCAGAGGTTGAAAGGAAGGGAGATGGAGAGTGGATATAACTAATGGGCTAAGTTTTGAGGAACAGTCCCACACAATTGGTGGCAAACCCGCAATACTGGCTGTTTTCATCCAGAGTCACTGGAACATGGCTTCTCTCTTACACCAAGCGATTGTAACTGCTTCGCCAATGTAAATGATACTCTCTTTATTGAAGAAACTCTTGTCTTCTGAGTTCTTTCTTCTTTGACCTTAGGAAAACCAGATCCTTCTCCCAAACCTGAGACACACATATCAAGTTTCATTAAGAATGTTTTATCTTGGATGACTGAGAGCTACTTCAAACTCCCCAAAACTTTGCCTACTACACATGACCCTTCTCTTGGGGTTTTAATCTCAGGAAATAGTACTACTGTCCCTCTGAGGAACCAAGGCTGAAACTGGCAAGATTCTTCTTGAACCTGCACATTCAGCTAATCTATAATACCCTCGAAATCTCCCGCAATCCCATCCTGTTCAGTTTTTTTAATTGATTGGCATCTTTTCAGCAACGGCTACTATTGAACCCTCTCTATAAAAGCAACTCATCCTTGACCTCCATAGCACAATACTTTACCTTTTTCCCTCCTTGGTCATTCCTTCTCAGACCCTTTATAAGAATCCTTTTCCTAGCCCTCTCTCAAACGTTGATTCCTAGACCAGATGCTCTTCTCATTTTCACACATACCCTGGCTACTCATCAATTCTTACATTCTCTAATGCAAGTTATGTTCCAAAAATCCATATTTTAAAGTCATACTGACTTCCTGAACTTCAAACTCCAAAGGTCTGCTGGTCATATCATACTTATAGGCCCTAGAATCTCAGTTTCCCCCAACTGATGAAATGGTCATGCTCTCCAAACTTGCTTCTTTGTCAGCATCCATCCCTTTCCTACTCTTCTGCTACAACTTCTTAATTGCCCCCTTTGCCTCTAATCTTTTCCTACTGCAGCCAGAATTGTTTTGCTATAATACAAATTTGGTCTTGTCACTGTCTTCCTTAAAAAGGTAATGATGGCTTTTTTTTTCATGTAGGTTAAATTTCCAAATTGTTCACATGGTTTAAGGCTATCCTCTCCATCATCTCCCTTCTCCACGTTGTGCTCCAACTAATTGGCTTCCAGTCACTGACTCTTTTTATCACTGACTTTGCATACCTTGCTTTCTCTTTGCCTTGCTTCCAACGTTCTCTCCACAGTCCTTCACAGGATTCGGCACATCCTTGGGCTCAGAGGCATTTTGTAGAACGAACGAGTGTCTGAAGCCTGGCTATCCTAACCTATAATGAGTTCTTTTGGAGATACAATTTCAGATGAACTAGGAAAATCTCACAATTGGCAAACTGTTAAGAAATAAATCTTGGGGCAACCCCTTGGGGTCCCCTTCCAATGTGGGAGCTTCTCTGTCATCTCAATAAATCCTGCTTTCTAGAAAGAAGGAAGGAAAGAAAGAAAGAAAGAAAGAAAGAAAGAAAGAAAGAAAGAAAGAAAGAAAGAAGGTAGGAAGGAAGGAAGGAAGGAAAGAAAGAAAGAAGGAAAGAAAGAAAGAAAGAAGGAAAGAAAGAGGTTCAAGTCTGTAATCCCAGCACTTTGGGAGGCCTAGGCGAGAGGACCATCTGAGCCCAAGGGTTTGAGACCAGTCTGGGCAACCTGGTGAGACTTTGTCTCTACAATAAATTAAAAAATAGCCAGGCATGGTAGTGTGTGCCTATAGTTCCAGCTAATTGGAAGACTTAGGCGGAAGGATCGCCTGAGCCCAGCAGGTCGAGGCTGGCCATGAGTTTGCCACTTTACTCCAGCCTGGGTGACAGAGTGAGACTCCTACTCAAAAGTAAATAAATAAATAAATATCTTCTAAAATTTCAGTAGCAGGATTCATGGGGTATTAGCCTGTGAGGAACAGAAAATAAGTGCATCCATGCATGAGCAACATAAATCCACGATTAGAGCATAATAAGCAGGCCAAGGTGAGGCAAGTGACACAGAAGAGTCAAGAAGCTTGAACCCAAGTGCATTCAGATGGGATACAGCAAGAGAAAGCAGAATTGCTCCCAGAAGCCCAGGCTGTCTCAGCACGTCCACAGGCAGGACTGCCCTGAAAGGCAAGGATAATCAGGATCCTGAAACAGGAGGATCGGTCACAGTCCTGCTCAAGGAACCCTTAGACCGTTAGGGCCTCAGCGCTGCCCCAAGCAATCAGATTTCTGCCCTAGCACCATGGGAACACAGAGTTCGATGTCTTGTTGTCTGGAAAAGTTGAACCAGAGAGAAATAGACTCCGAGACACAGAAGAGCACAGATTTCTGCCCTAGCACCATATGAACACAGAGTTCGATGTCGTGTTGTCTGGAAAAGTTGAATCAGAGAGAAATAGACACAGAGCACAGAAGCAGATTGGTAATTGGAGGAACTGACTTAAAATCAGCACACTGGAAGGTGAAGTCTCCTCCTGCTTCCTTTACTTACTTCCACAACACACGCACCCAAGGTTGTATCACGAAACAGAAGTTTGTGGCAGGAGAGGGGAGCATTCCTCAGGTTTCATTTGACACTGACTATGATCCAGGAAGTCCAACAACCCACAAGCCACGTCAGGCACACGGTGCTGCCAAAGAGCTTGCCTGAACCTGAGGGATTGAGGGCTGAGAATCCCCTGATATTTGGAAAGCCAGAGGTCAAAACATGCAAACTGGGGAAGCAGAAATGTACCAAGGTGATACAGAGGCAATGAAGAATAGCATGAGATTTTTATCACTTTGAGGCTGAGACATGATACCTCCATGAAACCAAAATGAGATGCCACAAAAAGAGAAGAATAAAATCATGAGCAAATTTCTTGGAAATGGAATCATTTAGGACACATTTTGCTGGTAACACATAGAAAATCTCAGGGTTTATCACAATGCGAGTGTGTCTTTTGCATACGATCTGTTGCTGACCTGGGTGATTCCAATGCTGCTATTCTCTGTATGGAGGCTTAGAGTCCCCATGAGGCTGCTTTTAACCTGGAGAGCCACAATGTCAATATGATGCTCCAGAGTTCACCATGACAGGGAGAGACGGCATGGAGAGCCACACAGCAGCTCTTAAGCAGTTGCCCACACAGTCCCCACATTTCACTGACTACAGACTGCATGCATTGACTTTGAGGAAGACAGCTTCCTTGAAGTAGGCAGGCAAAAAGTAATCATTTCACATGTTCTGGAAGGAGAGAGAACCATAACAGTTGATAAGCTCTAGTAACAGCTACCCCAGATAGCTGATGGAGAAAACTCCTTTTTCATGTAAGCTATGTTGTTCCACTCCAGAAAACTCTAAAGATTGTCTCTTTATCCTTGGTGTTGTGAAATTCCTGGTGTTGTGTCCTGGTGTGTCTTTTTTTTTTTTTTTTGAAGTATAAGGGCACAAGGAATTGTAATCATTCGTTTGTAGAACAAAACATCAAAGAAATGAAGAGCAGAAGAGAGAACATTTTTAAAAATTAGGATAACTTAAAAACTTCAGTGTCCAACTGAAAGGACACCCAGGAAAGAGATACAGAGATATTTTTTTTAAATAGTAATAATACAAAACATTTCCTGAAATAGATTAAAATGGTCTACTAAAGTCACATATAATGAATGCAAAAAAAAAAATGACATGGCAATATGAATTTCACAACATCAGAAATAAAGAAACTGTCTTTAAATTTTTTCACAGAAACAAAAAATATGTATGAAACAACACAGATTACATTTAAAAAGACATAAATATTAGAATGACATCAGATTTTCAACATCCACAGTGAGAAGCAAAATTGCAAAATTCTAAGTGAAATCATTCTCACCCTAGCTTTTTATACATAATTAGATTATTAATACTGAGAAAATAGAATGAAAATATTTGCGGATTTGAAAGAGCTCAAGATTTTATCTTTTAGGCATCCTTTCTCAGAAAGTGACACAGGGTGTGCACTACACAACAATTAGCTCACCAAGAGAATACATGTGACGGGCATCAGGAGGCTCCTCACAGAACATGGGCAGCAAGAACTCTCAGGAAGAAGGTGTGGGAGGTTCCCGGACATTGGCTATGAGCAGGTCCAAGAGCTGCCAAACCACTCTGGACTCCAGAAAAATGTAAAAATGGAACATAAAACTGCCTGGCAAATTACACTGAGAGGTTGCCAGAAGGTTGTAGAATTAAGAATTAAAGTAATCGAATGACAAAACAAGGTAAGTATTCACTTATAATTATCAAGAATTTGTGCAAGACACCACATTATAGTGCGATATTTGAGTAATAACAATATGTACTCAGTCACAAGAACGTAAACACAGAATAATTTACTTACTGGGGAAAGTGGTGGTGAGGGGGAGGGCTAGGGTAGAGTAAGTTCAAATTAAAAAGGAATGGCTAAACTCATTAGTAAATAGAAGCAGAATATGACCAGGCTCCGTGGCTCAGCCTGTAATCCCAGCACTTTGGGAGGCCGAGGTGAGTGGATTGCCTGAGCCCGCAGGTTCGAGACCCGCCTGGGCAACTTGGCGAGACCTCATCTCTACAATCAATCAAAAAATTAGCTGGGCGTGGTAGCACGTGTCTGTAGTTCCAGCTACTTGGAAGACTGAGGCGGAAGGATTGCAGGAGCCCAGCAGGTCGAGGCTGCGGTGGCCGGGAGCGGCCACTGCACTCCAGTCTGGGCGACAGAGTGAGACTCCAACTCAAAATAAATAAATAAATAAAAGAAGCAGAATATGAACCCAGGCTAGAAATATGAACGTAGACACTAGAAAGACAGGTAAAGGAGATCAATATGATTGCTTCTGAGGGTCAAAACTAGGGGTAGAGTAAGTCACGGCATGAAATTGCCATTTGAATCCTGCTGCCCTTTTAAGCTGGATTGTCAGGATTAGTTTGGCAGACATTTAAGCAATATCATAAAAATGTTTTTGGAAGTCATTTAAAAAATAATAAACGAAAAAACATCGTGCTTAGAACTAACAGAGAAATGATCATGAATTCTTTGTTACAGCCACACTTACATCTACAACTGAATCGCTCAAACCATCTGCATGAGGGAATTTCCACAGGGATTTTCCATTTGTTTTGATGACCTTAATGAATGCTGTGCTCTGGCCAAGCCCTGTGTGGTGCTGAGCACCTCACCAAGGTCACAGGGTAGGTGGCCAGGGCACCCAGATCCTAAAAGGAAAATGGGAATTAGAGCACTCCTAGAACAAATCAGGGACTCTGGAAGGCCCATAACTCAAAGAAATGAGAAATCTGATTAATATTCCTTGCTGAATGGGCTAAACATCCCAGCCATTGTACTTCAGTGTCACCTGCTGTGAAAAGTTTGCAGGAGGTGAGATCAGTCCTTTGAGCGGGAGTTGTGTATGTGAAAGAAGGAAGGAATTTAAAGGGGAGGAGGAGGAGGATGTGTCCCTGGGTCAGATTTCTATTTTCAGAGAAGCTGCCTCTTTCTGACTGTCCTCTATTACCTCTTTTTTTCATTTCAAACGTTTACTACAGGGCCGTCAGGGACACTCAGAGTTTCCTTTCTGGGTTCCCACTGATTTTTAATATGAAATTTTAATTTATTATAATTGATAAATCAAAGAGTACACTAATTTCACCAACCCCAAGACTTACTCTGAGCAAGTCCTGAAAGGTTTGCGCTCTTCTAAATAAAAAGAAGCTGGGGCTTCCAGGGTTCCCTGCAGCAAGTCATGGAATCTCACAATCTTAGCCACAAGGTCAGGGCAGGGCTTTCAAGGACTGGACTCAGGGGTGCCTCTGAAACCATGGCCCACTGCCAAATGTGTGTTCTTGGAGAAATGGGGTTTGGTACAAATGGTTTTGCTTCATAAGCAACCTTAAACGGAGATAGAGAGTGCCAGAAAGACCTTTCTTGGGAGAAACAGGTCACGGAGCACAGCAGTCACTATATTCCTTTGGAGATGAGAATTAATTACTCTGAGTCCTTTGCTTTTCTATTAAAAAAGAGAGAGGGAGAAAGAGAATACTCCTGAATGTGTAATATGCTTCTCTCTTCTCTTCCAGAATCGCCCATCTGAGAGAAGGCCTTACAGATGACACTGAACCAGAGAGTCCTGAAAGGCCAATGGAGCGTTGCTCAGGATGCGTTGCAGACTCGGTTCAGAGGCAGCCCTTGCCCTGAGGTTTCACACATTCCGTCTCTTTTTTTTTTTTTTTTTTGAGCTGGAGTCTCACTCGGTCGCCCAGACTGGAGTGCAGTGGCCGCTCCCGGCCACCGCAGCCTCGACCTACCGGGTTCCGGCGATCCTTCCGCCTCAGCCTTCCGAGTAGCCGGAATTACAGGCATGCGCTACCACGCCCGGCTGATTTTTTGATTTATTGTAGAGATGAAGTCTCGCTGCCCAGGCGGGTCTCGAACCCGCGGGCTCAGGCAATCCACTCACCTCAGTATCCCAAAGGCACGGGATTACAGGCTGAGCCACGAAGCCCGGCTTGTCTCTTACAGGAGTTCTCTATAGACCCTTCTCTTTGAAGGGCTGAGTAAACCTATCACATCTAAGTGTTAATGACAAGTTTTGTTGTCACCTCATTCATGAGTCACCTCGCTTAATTTAGAACAAGAAAGAAGCCCGAAGAATATTGGATTTCCTGCCCTCATTTATAGGTGGGGTTTTTTTGGGGGGGGGGGTCGACTCCCACCAACAGAGTAGAAGTGTTCCCTTTTCGCCATACTCTTTCCAGCATATATTATTTTTTGAGTTAATGATAGTTGCCATTCTGACTGGAGTTAGGTGGTATCACAATGTGGTTTTGATTTACATCTCCCTGATGATTAGCGAGGTTGAACATTTCTTCATGTGTCTGTTGGCTGCTCGGATGTCTTCCTTTGTGAAGTATCGGTTCATATCTTTTGCCCATTTTATAATGGGGTGCTTGTTTTTTTTCTTTTCAGCACGTTTGAGTTCCTTGTAGATCCAAGGTGTTAAGTCTTTGTCAAACCTGGAGTTGACAAATAATTTTTCCCAGTCTGTAGGCTGTCTCCCTGCTCTCTTGATGGTTTCTTTGGCTT